>NC_090930.1:474325846-474625846 GCF_040938575.1 Ambystoma mexicanum
TCAGTCGTGGTGGCCAGCTTGTCTTTCACCTTGGCCAGTGCCTTATGTCATCTCCGCCCACAGTGTCATCTCCTCTTGTGTACCTGTGATGGTCTTCCTTGTGATGTTGATGGCCCTCTGGAGTGTAGGATCCTCTGTCATTGCCACCAGCAATTGGCTCTACATGATGCTCGGTGGTAGCACCTGGGCTGCATATAGCAAATGTACTCTTCCCCTTCCTTTGTGAGCTGACCAGCATCCCTCACCATTGGGTTCCTGGATATGTAGACATCCGGGGGGATGAGGTGCTTTCCTGGCGTATGGACGATGGAAAAGTCAAACTCTTGCAGCCGCATGCCCATGTCTCAATGCGTGGCATCATGCAGGAAATGGGGTTACCGAAGATGGCCATCAGGGCCTGGTGGTCTGTGATGAGTGTAAAGTGCTACCCTATTACTCTATTAGGAAGTGGTGGAAATGCTTGCATGCCCATACTACCACAAGGCTTTCTTTTTCTGCTTGGGAATATGCCTTCTCCAAAGCCGATATTGCTCGATATGTGACAACACTGATGGGACCGAAGCACGGTGTGTTTCTTGACCCACAATGACCCACAATGGCTCCAAGCCCCACCGGGCTGGTGTGTACTATGAGTTCTATTTCCTTCTTGCTGTTGAAAATATGCCAGATGGTGTATCTGGAGAAATGCCTCCTTTATGGCCCTGAATGCAGCATGGCAGTCTGGTGACCATATACATGGCACTTCCTTTAATAGCAAGTGGCGGAATGGGGCATTGCCTGTGGCTTAGTGTGGAATTTATCAAGAACAGTACCCCGCCATCCCCAGGAGTTCTGATGTGTTGGTGGGGCCATATAGCTGCTGGATTGTAAGGACGTTCCCAGGGTCAGGCGTCCTTCCCTGGCTGGAGCAAATATGACTAAAGAACTTTAGTTGTGGTTGGTTCATTTGTAGATGTTTAAGGTGAGACCAGCGTCCTTCAAGGCTCAACAGACTTGTGGGAGAGTCTGATTGTGCTCAAGCTGTGCACGTCCAAAAACCAGGATGTCGCCGCTATAATTGAAGGACTGGCTGATGGGGAGTAAGATGCGTCGGATTGTGTCCTGGAAGATTTCCAAAGCCAACGAGATGCCAAAATTCAGCCGCTTCTACCTGAACAGGCCCTGGTGAGTAGTGAATGTTGTAATAGGTCTGGACTGGGGTGAAGAGGCAGCTGGTGAAATCATTGGTTTAGGTCTTGTTTGGTGAAATGTGCTGCCTTGTGCCTCACAATCATATCTTCTATGCTCTGCCCTGGATGGTGTTTCATTTGAATTGCTGTGTTGGCCAGTCTCATGTCCACACATAGTCATATCCTACCTCCTTCTTTGGGTACTACCACGATTGACGACACCTTGTGTCGGGCTCAATGATGCCATCTTCCAATAGTCTCTGTAGTTCTTCCTCCACTTTCTTCTGTACATGAAATCCCACCCTTCTGGAGTTGTGCGGGATGGGTCGGACACTGTCTTTGACATGAAGTCTGAATGGCACCCCTCTCAATCTTCCCAGGCCTTGAACGATGCTGGGAAACTGCTGCTGAAAGTCTTCCTGAGACTGGAGAAGAGTTACCGGTGTCAGGTGTGAGTCCGTCGTCACACTAAGTGAGATGTATGAGTCCTAATTCTGTCACTGTGACAAAGCTGTGGAGGCACCAACTAATCTTGGGCAACTTGATGACATATATAGTAGCCACACGTGGGTTGTGTTTGTGGCTGAGTTGGTCCCAGAACCATCCTATGCATGGCAGGGGCTGACTTGCTCACCATTGGAATATTTGAACTCTAGCTGATTGTAGATTTGGAAGGAGCCTCAACCTGCAGAACTGCTGAACATCCATGATGTGAACTGTGGCTCCCATGTCAATAAACTCTACCATTTGTTGGCACATTTCTAGGTGGATTTTTGGGGAGGGAGTACTCTCTGACTCGTCTGACATGAGTTGTATGTATTGCTCTTGGGTGGCGTCAAAGTTGGTGCTGGTTGGCATGCATTCTTGGGGTTTGGGCTTGTAGTCTTCCTCCTTCATTGTCCATATAATTGTGTGTATCCACTCTTGCTTCCTAACAGTCTAAACCAGCCAGTCGGCTGCTCCTGCAGATGGACTGGAAGTACCCTATTCTTTTGCACTTGTTGCAGGCTTGATTGAGGGCTGGGCATTGATCTCGGTGGGGGAATGAGAGCCTGCCGCTATTGCATACATGCACATCTTGACCTCCAGTGTTCCTGCATCCCACTGCTCCCATGTTACTGTGGGTAGGTCTGTCTCTGGCTTAGGTGACTGTAGTGGCAGCGATAACACCTCTGCCAGATTTGCATGCTTCAATTATGGCCATTTGAGTGTCCACTCTCTCGTAAATCCTAGCCAGGTCCAACAGTTTTGATAGGGGCAGGAGTTTCTTAAATAGATGTTTTTTAACCATGGTTGATTGATTGTTTATTTATTATGTGCTTATACACAAGTGTTTCAAAGTGCAACCATGCATCTGAGGGGAAGACATAGGGAGGACAAGACAAATAATCTTACTAGGCAAGGTACATTCAGATCATGCTGGAGAACAGAAAAGGAAGTACATGGAAATAGGGAACAAGTGTGCACAGTCCCATCGGAACATGGGTTCAGTGCAGAGAAATACCACTCTCATGGGTCATAACTGAAGTGCAGTAGTGCTGCGGCAAGTGCCAGGCCCGGGGGCAAGTGCAGGAGACTGGTGAGCAAAGCTTGGGACCTGCGAGGCTCTGAGGGTGCACTAGGCAGCCAGTCAGCAAAACTGAGTAGAAGCGGGTGAGAGAGAGCGAGAGAGCTGAAAGAGGTGGTTAGCAGAGGAGAGGGAGAGAGAAGGAGGAGGCGAAGAGGAAAGTCTTGAGTAGTCTCCAGAACTTAAGGAGATCTGGCTCAAGACGGAGAGAGGCAGCGAGGCTGTTCCAGAGGAAGGCGTCTGCAATGGATAAAGATCTCATCCCAAGACTCTGCTTGGAGAATGGGCTTGCCAACAGAGAGTTGGGGGAAGACGAGCGGAGGGCCCGGGAAGGACAGTCTTTAGGAAGAGAGCATTGCAGATAGAGTGGGCCCAGACCCCAGAAAGCCTTGTGTACAATGCAAAGGGTCTGTAACTAAATCCTTGCAGCCACAGTGAGACAATGAAGGGATTTCAGTGCAGGAGAGGTGCAGTCCCTGGGCTTAAGGTCAAGGATAAGTCTTTTGGTTCTGTTCTGGATGAGTTGAAGAGGGCGGCGGGTAGGAGAGGGCAGGATGAGAAATTGCTATTGCAGTAGTCCAGCATAGAGAGAACCAGGGCTCTGGAGATGATGAGCCTCTGGGGGAAGTGAGAAAAGGTAGAATAGCTCTGAGAAGGTGGAGTTTGTAGTGAGCCTTTTCAGAGATGTCTGCGATATGAGACGAGTAGGAGAGAGTGGAGTCAAAGATGACCCCCAGATTTTTTGCCTGGTTGGTAGGTGGAGGCACAGGGCCAAGGGAGGCTGGCCAGAGGGAAAGAGAGAAGGTGGGAGCAGGGGTCCAGATGAGGACAATCTCTGTTTTACTGTCATTGAGGCAGAGGTTGTTTGTAGTGACTGAATTGTGGACAGACAGTCAGGTATGAGTGAAGAAGAGGAAGAGACTGAGGGTGCCTGACAGAGAGCTGCGTGTCATCCGCGTAACACTGAAAGTTGGCGTTGAAGGTGCTATCATACAGGCCAGTGGGGCCATGTAGCCATTGAAAACCAGGGGATAGGTTAAATCCCTGGGGACGCTGCATGTAGAGAGAGTGATAGGAGAGAGAAACACCTCAATTCCACCTGGGATGGGTGTTGGAGAAAAAGAAAGTTAGCCTTTGAGAGCAGATCATCATGGGTGTTCAGAAGAGCAGTGTCCGTACCACTGGATGCTCTAAAGCCAGACTGGTGGTCATGGAAGCAACCAACAGATTCAGAGTGGAGGGTAAGCTGAGAAATAGCCAACTTCTCCAGGATTTGGCCCAGGAAAGGAGTGATAGAAATCGGCCGATAGTTTGCCGGAATGAAAGGGTCAGCAAAAGGTTTTTTGAGGAGAGGATGCACAAGGGAGTTCTTAAGAGCAGTGGGGAAAACTCCAGTGGTGAATGAGAGGTTGCAGAGTTTGGCCACGCTGGAGTGAGAGAGTCAATGTTGTCCTTGATGGTTTTGGAGGGACAGGGGTCCAACTCTTTGGAGGAGGCTTTCATAGACCAGACTTGTCTAGTTACCTCCTTAAGTGTGACAGGGGAGAGAGAAGAGAGAAGAAGTGGAGGGGTGGGGGCGGCCAAGGGTGGTACAGGAGAGGTTGGTGCATGAAGTGCTAAGGAAGATAGAGAGGATAGGATATCCTGTGTTTTCGAGGTGAAGTGTGCAGCCAGGGCCGAGTAAAGGGCCTGGTTGGGTGCGGGCCGAGTAAAGGGCCTGGGTGGGTGCAATGATGGAGGTTGCTGAATCAGGATTGGCTAGTTCCTAGCTGGTTTTGAAATTTTCAGCCGTATTATTGGATGCCACAGAGATGCAGGCTTGAATAAAGACTCTTTTCTTGGAGCGGATGCAGAGTCTATACTGCCTTTGAAGGAGGCGGCAGGCCAGTTTTTCAGAGGGTGCGTCGAGTGATCCCATTTCCGTTTGGCTGCCATGCACTTGCATTTATGGGCAGCCAATTCGAGACGTACCAAGAGTTGCACTTTTTGGTAGGCTTCCGTCATATCCTCATGACAGGGGCAATAATAACAAGAGTGTTGGAAACAGAGAGGTTAAAGTTAGAGAGGCCTGTGTCAGGGTGGTAGTCAGCCGCAGGAGTAGAAGGAGCAGAGTAGGTAGAGGCAAAGGCATCTACTGACACTTTTTTCATGGGTCAGATGACCTTGTAGATGGGGGGCAGTGCCGGGCTTACCGATGCAAGGGGAGAAGATAGCTTCAAGCGAGAAGAGAGGAGAGAGTGATTACTCCAGGAGAGAGAGGTAGTGAGAGAGATAGATAGAGGGGTGTCATTTGAGGTGAGAGCTTCCAGGGTGTGGCCAGCAGTGTACATTTGGCCAGAGGGTAAAATGGAAAGAGAGAGTCACACAGATTGCAGAAAGTTCCTGAGGAGTCGGGTGAGTCGAAAGGGTAATTGAGATCACCCAATAGGAGGAGGTGAGAAGAAGAGGAAAGGAGATAGGAGGCCAGGTCAGCCCATTCATAAAGGAAGAGGGAGGGCTGACCAAGTGGTCGATAGAAGGTGGCCAGCAGGAGTGAAGAGCTAGGAGAGAGGGAAAGCCTGCAGACCAGGCACTCAAAGGATGAGTAAGCCTGCATGGGAATGACAGACACAGGGATCCACTAAGGGAAGATCAATGCTACTCCCCCACTTGGTCTGTTTGGTCTAGGCAGAGAGAGTATATTGTAGCCTTCTGGGAGAAGTGTGTCAACATGTGTGACAGAGCTATTGAACCAAGTTTCAGTGAGGGCTATAACATCAGGATCTAGGAGTTCAAGGAGGTTGCAGATGTCAGAGGAGTGTTTGACAGCTGAGCGAGTGTTAAGCTTGGCAATGTGGACCAGATTGCTGTCTGGGAAAGACTTACGGGGGGAGCAGGGGACAGTGGTCCCCTCATAAGTGACAAGAGTGCCTGAGGGAAAGAGGTAGGAGAGGGCAGAGGAGCCAAGGCCGACAAGGGAGCCGGGCCTGCAGTGTTTGAGAAGGGAGCCTGTGCGGAAGTGGCAGCATGGCGCAATTGAGCCCCAGATACAGTGTTAGTGGGTGGCAGGTTGACCAAGGAAGAGGCTGATGAGGTTGCCAATGGGGAGGGTTGTGGCAAGGAGGCCATGGTGAGGGCAGAAGGGTCGTTCAGAGGCGGCAAGGGAGTCAAGGTGGGCACAGATGCAAGGGAGCTAGGGATGCAGAAGGAGCTGGTGCAAAAGGAAATGGAAGGTTGATAAGGTGAGGGAGGAGCCTAGCAAAGAGTAGAAGGTTAGGTTGAGGACCCTGTACCTACCATGATGGTACCATTGCAGTAGACATTGATGATGACCCTGGAGGTGGAGAAGAGGGCAAGACGGACGTCTCAGCAGGTGCCACCATTGATGGGCGAGGAAGAGAAAGGAGAGAGAAAAGCAGTCATGTGGAGAGTCCATAGGTTGGGGGAATGAACAACAAAGAGGATGTCGGTGAGAGTCTCTCTGGCAAAGAAAGTAACATAGGTGTCTGCAATCGGAAGGCCTGGGTTAGGGCCCAGTATGTCTTTCTTGAGTTTCTTCCTGCCGGATTTAGGAAGGGTTGAAGGATAAGCGATAGAGAAGCAGTTTCAGAAGATAGGAGAGATAGTGAGCGCCATAGCAAACTGCAGAGAGTGCGGCACACTTAAGCAGGCTGAGGCTACAAGACACAGCGAGAGCAGTAGGCGAGGGGGCAGGGCAAATGACTGGGAGGAAAACATTGGGAGCAGGGGGCGAGGTAATGTGCGCAGAAGAGAGTGAACACTCAGAGGAACGGGATCGCGGTTGTAGGGCTGAAGGGAATACCAGCTCAGAGAGACAATGGGAATTGAGGGGATGAGGGAGCAGTTAACAAACCAGAGCAGAGGGCAGAGGGGGTAGCCAATCACTGTAATCCCAACAATGAACAATGTGAACACAATGGGAGATGACAAGGGAGAGGGAACAGATAGCAGACTAGACCGAGAAGAGAGTGGGGATGGATTAGACAACACATTCTTATGAAAAGCAAGGATGTTAAATTCAACTTTAGCAGCTGCAAGTCAATCAGGAGGTGCACACACTAAATTCAGTTTTAAGCAGCAGCAAGACAGTCAGGATGTGCACACAGCTAAAACAATTTTAAATAGCAGCAAGCCAATCAGGATGTGCACACACTAAATTTGGTTTTACGCAGCAGCAAGACAGTCAGGATGTGCACATAGTTAAAAACTACTTTAAGCAACAGCAGACAACTAGGATGTGCACACAGCTGAATTACAACTTTAGCAGCAGCAAGACAATCAGGATGTGCACACAGCTAAATACAACTTTAAGCAGCAGCAGACAATCAGGATTTGCACACAGCTAAATACGACTTTAGCAGCAGCAAGCCAATCAGGATGTGCACACAGCTAAATTCGACTTAAGCAGCAGCAGACAATCAGGGTGCGCACAGCTAAAAACGACTTTAAGCAACAGCAGACAACCAGGATGTGCACACAGCCAAATACAACATTAGCAGCAGCAAGAAAATCGGGATGTGCAGAGAGCTAAACACGACTTTAGCAGCAACAGACAATAAGGATGTGCACACAGCTAAATACGACTTTAAGCAACAGCAGACAACCAGGATGTGCACACAGCTAAATACAACATTAGCAGCAGCAAGACAATCAGGATGTGCAGAGAGCTAAACACGACTTTAGCAGAAACAGACAATAAGGATGTGCACACAGCTAAATACGACTTTAAGCAGCAGCAGACAATCAGGATGTGCACACAGCGAAATACAACTTTAGCAGCAGCAAGCCAATCAGGATGTGCACACATCTAAATAGGACTTTAGCAGCAGCAAGAAAATCAGGATGTGCACACAGCTAACAAATGACTTTTAGCAGCAGCAGACATGTTGATGTGCATCCTTCAATTACCCTCAAATGGATTGCCTCTTCCTCAGATAATCGGTCAAATAAGCACTGCTTGTCCTGCTTCTGTAAGCAAAGCACATAATCATCTACCGTTTCATGAGCTTGTTGGTTGCACTGGTTGGAAATGTACCCTTCAAAATCTCTATTCCTCTGGGCAACAAATCTGTTAATGAGTGCCGCGACCAGCATGTCATAGGAGGCTTTTTAAACCGGGTCAAGGTCTCTATGACTTCCTTCACCTCCCTGACATCCAGGTTGGTGAAGATGTGGACTTCTGCCTAATGGTCTCCTATGCTGTGGATAAACTCCTGAAATTCTTCTAACCATTAGATCCACAGTGACCCTCTGTCTATGCTGGTGGCGAGCTCCAAAGTTTGCGGTTTGCTTATGAAAATGGCTCTGTGACTGTGTGTACCCCCTTGGGGTTCTTACTGTTGCTGATCTTGCTTGATAATGCCTCTTTATGGCACAGCCTGTGTGGAAAATGGCAGCTGGTGGCCCTCTGGTCTTGTATGGGTTTTGTGGAAATGTTGTGTCTCTGTCCGAGATGTTTGCAGGCTGCCCAACTCGCAGCAGACGTGTGAAGCACTGTGTCATAGTGCAGTGCCTCAGCAGCCTCTGTGGTTGGTTGTCTTTTGTGCCCCAGTATTTATGTGTCACACATAGCTGGTGCTATACCCCATTTCACCTGAGGAAGCCTGACACTGTGCCAGAGTAAATGAGGCATGCCCTGGTGTGTGGAAGGCTCTTATGTATTTGGTATGCCCTCTCAAGGAATGTCAGCCTGGTGGACCTCTGGCTGGAAGGGGAGCCGGGAGTTGCAGGTCTGTACCTTCCTGCTGGGGCTCGGCTGCTTTGATGTGGGCACTGATCGCCCTTCAGGAGGATTGTCTTTCCTATGTTTTTTTTTCTTCTTTTGTCTCCCTTATTTAGCCTCTCTGTTGTTCCTGCTCTCCGGCAAGCAGCCGCTCTGTGGGTGTCGTAGCACAGCCACTGCAGAGCCGGGCCAGGGGCACCTCCTGCGATCGGCCAATCGCCGCTCTGTCTGCTTTTTTTGCTGCTGCACTCGCACGGCAACGTACCGCTCTTGTCACCAGTGTTATGGAAATGGGTCTGCCCAGGCTCATAGCCCCTTTCTTACTTGTACGCACCACAAATACAGATAGCGAGGACACCATCAGATATGCAACCTTCTTTACTAACTTTCAACAACATATTACCGTAACCACCCTTATCCTCCCCCGCCTTCTCAGTTCCAACCTAGCGCATGGGCTCCCTAGAGTCTGAGTACCTCCCTCTTAAAGGGGCGATGCCGCTGGCACCGGGCCACAACAGCCAGGTCACATGCAGGGTGCTCAGAGAGGGTAAAAAAATAACTTCACATAGTGGATGTATTGCAAGGATTCTGATTGGCTCCATAGCAGCCAGATTTCATTAACTGGCGCTTGTGCATGTTGAGGTTTCCCATTGTTGGTCAGATGCGATACTGCAAAGTAGAGGTCAAAACTCTTGGGTTCTTGAAAGTGTTTGTTATTTCTAAAAATGCTAATAAAAACTAAAGTTAAAAAAAAAAAAACTGCTACAGAAAAGAACCCACTGATGCTGCTGGCTTATGCTAGGCACCACAGAAGCAACACAGAGGCTGAACGAGTTAAAGTGCTCCACGTCCCTGATTAGCATTCATCATTTGAAGCTAACACTGTAGAAAACTGACAGCCCAGAAAGCTATTAGTGCAGCGTGTGCGAAGAAAAAGCCAAGCCGATGCAGGCAACCTGCTAGCAGATCAAAGAGGCATAGCTTCACCGCCAAATCAATTTATTTTAAACAGTTAGCAATTAATTAAGAGCGATTACTGAAGTATGCCCCGTATGCAAATGTGCAAAAGATCTCGAGACATTCGAAGAGATGCCAACTCGTCAAAAAATGAACATCCAATTGTTTTCTTCTGCTCTGTATTCGTATAGTACCTACATTGTGAAGGCGAGTCCTCAGAGGTGACACAAGAACACGTGTTCGAATCTTGCACCACGCATATAACGGTGAATTGATGAAAGTGCATTGATTTCTATTTACAAATCTACATATTTATTTTTAGTGCGTCTCATGCTTTTCATTGGTCCATGTCATTTGCCCATTGTATCATCCCTCCTTTGCCAAAGTACTATGGGGTGTGGAACTTTAGCGTCTCCCATTTTGGAAATATGGCAGCAATGCGTAAACAGTGTTTTCCCCATTCTTGGTTAAATACAGAAAGCGAAATGTAATAAAGCAGAACAGAAAATGAATTAAATGTCACCCTTGCTTTTAATAACACCTAAACCCTCCAGTCACCACAACCTTAATGAGGACTTCACAGTGAGTCACACTGTGTATGCTCCCCGTTGTTCTACACTGGTAACCAAATAACATGTAATGTGCTTATTAGAACCCAGCATTGAGGGAGAAACTGATCAGGTTGCTCCATAGGTGTCGCAGGGTCATTGCTAAGCAACCGCATTTGTATCAAGCTAACAGCTGGTCCCTCGCCTTTGACACCCTCCGCAGCACCCAACGGCTCCCCATTCCTGACCCTGGCATAATTCCACTTTGCTCCTACATTTAGCTGGAGTCCCCGTCGCCTTGTTGGCAATGCCACGCCCCCATGTTGGTGCCTTGGTGGCTGCCTACATGGAAAAGGAACTCGGTCAGAGCTCCCGATTTGCCTTTGGGTGGCCATCCTGGAGGGTCTGTATGTTATGGTTATGTGACACACACGATCTAAGCATAGCCATTTTCCCATAGGAAAAAGAACATTTGCTACCTGGTTTTTGGGCCAATATGGTGTTAAGCCTTGCCGCGAACACAACCAGTGAAATCCCTAATCCCCTACTTGCGACCCTTTATTCATTTGTGCCTCTCAAGGCTTGGGCTGGCGGGCCATTACTGGACGTATGCACTCTTAAACCTGGGTGTTAGTGCTACAATGCACCAATTTCAAGTTTACTTCTTTGGAAACAGCTCAGGGATTGCTTTTATTTTTGTTTTATTTTTGCTAAATGAGTTACATTGAAGTTTTCACGAGTGGGTGGCATTGTGAGCACCGTCTTAAATCTTTTCAGCAGTATACCTTGCCATTTATAGTTCTTGAACACAGATGGCGTCATAGAGACTGGCCACGATTTGGGAGAAGGGATGCTTTCAGTTAACATGGAATTGTTCCAGCAGATGACAGCAGTGGGGATGGCTATCCTGCTTGCAGTGAATTGCATTTGAATTCCAGGCACGTGGTGCTTTAAAGGAGCCTCCCAATGGTTGTGAAGGAAATGTTGAAGAAGAACATAGATGGCACTGGCAAGCAAGCGAAAAACCATTGACTTGATAAGGATTGCCTGACTGTAGGAAGACAGAGCTCAATACAAATGTCTTCTCCTAGAAAAGAAGAAGGCCCTTATCAGGTGCAGACAGGGCATCACTGCACCAACTTCTAGGGGAAAGGATTGCAAGGTCTACTGGAAATCCACATCTGAAAATATGGGGACTTACAAGATGCACATAGTTGGACATTTCAGAAGCTGAGGAGATTCAGCATTTCATATCTATATTCAATGCTGAAAAAGCTCATGAACAAATTCCTGTGAGTTAAGTAACACAGGAACAGGGGAGCAGGTTGGACTCTTCAGTTGCCATGGTCTGGTAATGTTTATTTGTAAAGGGCCTATACACTAGGCAAGTGTTTCAAGGTGCTTAAGTGTTAATATAAGTGTTACTAGAAAAAGTGTTTTGACATCCATTAGCAAGGATCTTCAAAAAAGGATACTCATGTTGATACATGTCCTTTTGTCTCACTGTATGAATTAAGCATCTGCCAGAGGCAATGCCCCTAAAAGGGATCCCTGCAGAAATCTTCAAACATTGAACGCGTTGGCGACCAAATAGTTAATGTGCTGTCTTTGGCCATCTGGCTGTGTATGATTCCAAACACAATAGTGTCATAGGGCCTCATTACAACCCAGGCGTTAAGGGGTTAACAGCGCCGTAAAGGGTGTCGGCGCCGTTAAACCCTTAACGCCTGATTACGAGGTCCCTTTGCGGGTTGCACTTTAACGCCTGCTTTTAGCAGGCGTTAAAAAACCAACCCGCAAAGGGGCCTAGGAGCTAATTACGGCACCGTAATTTACGGTGCCGTAATTAGCACCTTCCCCAATCCCATTGAGCCCTATGGGGCAAAAATGGGAATGAGGAAGGGCCATGGCGGCATGGGGAATTACCGCCCCACCAACCTTGGAATGGGGTGGTAATTCCCCATTCCGCCATGGCGGACTCCGGCATGGACCATGGTAGCACCATGGTTTAGCCCCGGAGTCCTAATGAGGCCCATAGTCTGCTTGTATAAGAAATGCCCTACCATACTAACAAAGGCATATTGAACAATTAACCTGATTGGTATCGCTTGCTGAATCGAAGTAATTTTCAAGGCAGTCAATGACTGAACCAAGGAGTGCTCAATTCTGAGTCCAGTGCAGGCAGGGTCTTTCATGACAATGGACTATCAAACTGCAACACAATGGTCCTCATTCCGAGATTGGAGGTATTCATGGCCCTAGTAGTGCCATGACTGCCTCCAATAACGGTACCGAGTCCGCACTGGTTCAATGGGGACTTACTGGTCTATTCTGACCTTTGCGGGACCGGTAAGTCCCCATTGAAAATGGCAATCCCCATTCCCATTTGAGCCCCCGTAGGGCTCAAAGTGAATGGGGAGGGCGAAAATAACGGCCCGGCAAATTCCAAGGTCGTTATTTGCGCCCTGGTTCGCTAACGGGAACCGTAAGGTACGTTTGGTCCGACCAAAAGTACCTTATGGGACCCGTTGGGGGACGTCGGAATAGGGCGCAAAGGGATTACCGGCACCGGTGTCCTTACCGGTGCCCAGTATACCTTTGTGCCAAGGTCAGAATGAGGCCCATTATCTAAATGTTTACTACTGCAGAGAACAGATGCAGTTTTATGTAGCCGTCTTAGAGGTTTCATCTTTCTTGGCTTTGGTGGGTATAGAGAAACCCTTCATGACATCATGAAATATGTGATTGGATGGGGATATCCTAAACATAACTAAGGGGCTTTACTCACACACTTGCTCACAAGTCTGATTCAGGTTTTCAGGGAGGTTATCAGAAAATGTGTAACTGCTGGAGGCATGACGGAGGAGTCTCATTGTCCAGGCCTTTTTTTTTGTTTATATACATATAACATGGTCAGGGACATCTTCGGAGAATCTGATCATGTGCCACGCGTGACTACACTCAGGGTGTTTTGGGGCACCTTTCACTTTAGGATGGTGATTCGGGTTTCCTAGCAAGGTCATCAAGCACAGCATTTAACTGGGGCCATTACAGCTTTCAGAACAATCTCGCTGTCAACAAAAGCAAATCTAAAAAAAAAAAAAAAGAATGGTCGTTATACAGGTCACAAGAAGAATCAGTGTTTCCATTAGCCAGATGCAGTAAAAATCCTTTGGGAAGAAATAGAAACACACCAAAACTGTCTGGGGAAAATCCTGTACATGCTGCAGAAGGGCTGCAACACGTTTCATTGATGTGTTCTCTGTTTAATCATTTGAGAAATGTCAGCATACCTGTGCTAAAGGAATTTTCAATGTAAATGCGGCAATCGCAGTTTTATTGGGAGATATTTATACCAATGTTACTAGAATAATGGATGGTTTCTAGCGGGCGCATGGAAAGTCAGGACACAATCCTTACTTGAACATAGAAAAGACTGGGATTTGACCAAAGAGCCGGGACTGGCATGTTTGTCTTTGAGAGTAGAATGCGTGCATCGATTTGTATTTGCATTTGTATTTAGTTTATTAGTAAAACGCAACCAGGCCAGAAGGCATACGGGCGCATAATCTTAACATACAACGTTGCAATTACAGTACAAGACAAATGGGTGAGGCCAGCTCCCTCTGTTACAGAAGGATACAGTGTGGGACTGGCGTTGCAACAATACATCGTAAATATATTACAATACAAGAATATACATTGCTGAGCAGGGTGCCAGGAGGAACTGGAGTCCCAGTAAAACAACAAACCAACCCTACTGTGAAGAAGTAATGACTGCAGGGCGTTAGACAACCTAACCATGAAGCAGTAAATGAGATATTCTGAGTGAGGAGCCACGATTTCGTTTTATTCTTGAAAGCATGGAAGGGAGTTCCAGAGCGTTGTAGCCAGTACAGGGAAGCTCACCCCTCCGGCTTTTTGAAGTTTGAATCTGGGCAGGGAGAGGCTGTGTATTTGTGCAGATCTCATGGGTCGAGGAGACGTGTGGAGAGTGAGATGGTTAGATAAGTAGGTGGGGGCTTTGTTGCTGAGTCATTTATGTGTCAGCGCTAGTGTTTTTAGGGAGATTCTGTGTTTGACTGCTCAAGCCAGGCAGACACAGATGGCAGAGGACTCAAGGTTAGGTCTTGAGGAGAGGAGGGCAATCTCATGGCCCCTAGACCTCTCCTCCAGGACGACCACTTTTCAAGAATGGTGTGATCGAATGGGAACGAGAATAGTATCCAACTCTTTTTCCATTTTATGATTCTGTCCATTATTCCTGATACACTTATGATATATTGAAATACGCATGTTTATGTTAATTGGTTTAAGTTTATACCTGTAAAACTGTATCTTTGTGGTTTATGATATGATATTCTATTTATATCGCGCTCATACACAAGTGTTTCAGAGCATGACCAGGCAAAGGGAGGGGTACAAGGGAGGACAAAAAAACAATCTTACTAGGCCCAGTGACATTAAGAGCATGCAAGTGCAGGGAAAAGGGGAAAGTGCATGGAGGGGGGAGAAATGGAAAGTGCGAAAAAGAGGAGTGAACAGAATAAATAATAAGTAAAATAAATAAATAAATAAATATATAAAGGTGATAAACAGTAGTAGTGCAGCCAGCAAGTGGAAAAGTGCTGGGTAAATCAGATAGGGTATATCTGATAAGTGCAGAAGAAAAGAGGGTGGGGGACTGTATGGGCACAGATACAGTCCCCAGTGCAAGGGGTGGCCCGGAGGCAGTGCAGGAGGGTGGCAGGGTGACCAGATACCTGGGCCCGAAGGACAGAGGGTGACCAGGTGCATGGTGCCGGGAGATCAAGGCAGTTCAGCAGGGGAGAAGAGTGGCAAAGCCAGAAGCAAAGAGGAAGGTCTTGATCTGTTTCCGGAACGGAGATGGTTTTCCTCAAATTTCAAGATGGCAGGGAGGACCCAGACAAAGATCTACCCCCAGCTCGTTTCTTTGAAAAACAACTGACCCTGAGGGAGTTTGAGGTAGAGGAGCGAAGGGCTCAAGAGGGGAGGTATTTATGCAGGGATAGTGGAAGGTATTTGTTAAACACTGCATGTTACACATCCACTTTATGGTGCTTGAATGTCGTAGACAATGTTATTCCAATATATTTGCTTATTATTATATTTTTCATGCTTTTACAAAGGGATCGTTGAGCCCAAACCTGAGCACTATCACTCACCTCGCTTTTAACGTTTAATACTCATCAGGGGAGGTGAGAACATTATTCTTTTCTTTTAGTGAAATTGTTTATTAGATTTTCAGAATGATGCAAACACTGAAGCAGAAACAAAAAGCAAGAATGTAGAAATTTGAGAACAACGTATCAACAACAGTCAATCAACCATATATATATATATATATATATATATATATATATATATATATATATATATATATATATATATATATATAAATATATATATACATTTTAGACAACAAAGGCAGTCTCCTTCTTTTAAATGAGCTAGTCAAGATTAAACATAGCTGTGATAAGGCCATGCTTTCAAAAACTCAGAGTTCAATTGGTCTACAGTAACTATTAGAGGATTTGCAAATGGCCTGTGACTCTGAAGGGATCAATGTGGCTGACCATGCCCCAATCTTTCCTGGCTTTTAGAAGCAACTGCATGTTAGAAAAGCGATGTTTTTTCAGTAGCAAAGAACAAGTCAACTTAAACGTGTATTATAGAGACAAACAATCAAGAGCAAAATAGGCTGAAAAACATATTGCCTCCTTTGCTAACCTATGTCACATTAACGTGAACAATTCATGCCTATTGCTCAATATATATATGCAGGTATATAGCTTTTAATATAACCTGTCATTTCTATACCCAACATTTTAAATGTTTCGTAATGCTGTAAATACAAGAGGACACTATAATTATATCAACCCGTAAACAGTGAAAGTATGATGCTACACTTACCAGGATGCAAACATCTGGTTTGAACATAGGTTGCAGCCTTGTTAAACTCACTACAGTGCCTGACTGTCAAGTCGCAGTTGGTTAATGTGCCTGCCAATTTAAAGTGTACGCTACTTGAAGGAAACAGGCTCACGTACTCGGTTAGGGTCTTCCAGCAGTTATAAAACAATTACTATTAATTAAGCTTATAGTAGCTTATCGTAGCACATTTTAATAACACCATTGCTGGTGTGGCAGAAACCACTCTATAAATCAGTACTGGAAAACCCAATCATATAGACTTTTGTAAAGTGAATAGATGTTCTCTTTTGCCAGGTTTTGTCATCAAATGCTCAGGTACCTGCAGAATACATCAGTTATTAACATCATAACCTAGTTAGTCATATTGTATGCCAGGTATTCCCATCAAATGTTGACAGTAACAACAATAAGTGCTGTAATTTGCAGCTACTCATGAGAGACGGAGGTCTCATTGCAGAAAATGAAATGTATTTATTTTTGTGTGAGTTATTCTGCAATAAGTGGTGGATTATGTTAAAAACCTTTTTCCACTCGAACAAGTCAAATAACTATAACCATTTATGTTTATTCTCATTTAAATAGATCATTGCTAATATCAGCACAAACAAAATCAATGATCTATAATAGAGCTTCATTAAACTAACCAATAATGCGTACTGTTACAGTGACATTTCACTACAGTTCATCACGTGATCTGCAGTCTCAATACACTCAATAACAGTGCATAATGTTTCAGTGGTTCGAATTCGGCAGTATACCTCTTACATAACATCAAATGATATTGGCACAATTTCACAACAATCTTGAAGTGAGACCCTACAATTATGTACACCACTCTGGTACATAAGTATCATGATTGACCCATTTTAACCCTTAAAAACATGTCAATACAGCATATTCATTCATTATAACCTACTAACGGTCAAGTTGAAATTCGAATTTAAATTAAAGTGCAATATAACATAACATTTACTATCATTTCATGCAATGACTATTAGTCTCCACAACTATAAAAATAAATTCTCCATTAGGTGAATTAGTTATAGAGATTATGCATTCCTATCTTATTTTAATAAATTTCACAAGCCAAGGAGGGATTTTTCAAATTTGGTTATAATACAATATAGTGGCATAGCTACACTAGAAAACAATGGCAGGGGTAATTATCTGACTACCTGCCCCATATAGTGAGTCAGACTTTAAAAAAACAATCTATCACCTCCCTGCAAGTAGACAGGAAACATGAGCCATGGTGGCCAGGTAAGATTTACAAAGATTTACAAAGATGATTAGCTTGTCAAGGATTTGCCCTCTTATCACAACAAAGATTTCACCAAAAAATATAACAATATTCTATTTCAACACCCTTTCTTCAGCTGTACCCCATGGTAAGAATAGAATAAAAAGGAGTAAACTGGTGGGCAAACAATAAAATATACATGTATTATGTTTGAATACAAGTTTGTTTTATAAAATAATGCATAGTCCTTAAAAATCAAATTGTGAGCATGAGTGATTACCTTAAAATGGGTAAACTTTTATCTCACTTTACTATGAAAGGGTTGAGAGTGTCAAACTTCTTAACATTCAGGACAATTAGAATGAGCGCAAAGCAAGTCTACTAGCCATCAATCTTAAACACCATACTCGCAAAGGGGCAGTATTCCCATCAAATACCCTGCGTTAATGGAATATTTTGGTTATTTCTATCAAATGCTATATACTGGTATCATTTTGTATGTGTCCTTATATTAATCAGAGTCTGCCATTTCTATGGACCCCTGGCACTATTGGTTGTTGCAAAAGAATGTTTGGTTTGTGTTAGTAGGAGGAGAGAGCAGGGGAAGCTTGGTTTACGGCTAAGGTGATGCATGCAAATTGAAAGGGAGCAAACTATGTGTGCAGCCTGAGCATCTACATGTGTTGTTGTGCTGCCCAGGGGGAGGAGATGCACAGCCTATTCTTGTTGTGAGGTCTACTACTAAGGTATGTGTTTGGGGTAGTGCTGCTTAGTATATTGTGGGAAGTTTTCGAGAGTTACAAGACATCTGGTGGTTGGTCAATTAGTGCCTTTACACTCAATTATGGGGTTCCATGGTATCCCAGAAAGGTATGTGCATTACGGTATGTGGCAATATAATGATATGGATTGATTTCTTTTTAAAAATATTATCTTCATACTCAAATCACATACATGCACTCAGACCACTGTCAGGAAATACCATCAAATTCCCCAGTCATCACAACACAATGAGTGAGTCCAACGATAAGCAAAAGAATGCACACCATTGACAGGTACTACCATTAATTGTTTAGTCCTTCTCATCATCTGAAGCAATTGCCTTTTTATGCACAGATCATTACAAAATTGTGAGGTATTGCAAACAGATTCCGAGCCCTTCATCCCATTGACAGGGACGATATATGAATGCTCAGACACTCATATAATAACCAGGGATATATATCTGGATTTGTGACAATGGTGCACAACATGGATAACATATTTCAAGAATTCTTTAGCATGTGCCTTTAATATATTTTAAGAAGGGGGCGCTGTTGTGCTTGACAGAGTATGGCTGCCTGATAAGGAGCTCAGTGTTGGGCAACTACATCCTTAAGAATATCTACAGCTGTGCTGTCTCGGCAGAGACTGGTGGTCATAGCTTGAGATCCTATCCAGCTGTCATCTAAATTCTGGATCGCGATATTGCACCGTTCTGAAGTTATTGCTGCCCTTGTGAGACCGGGATGCAATGTCTCCCTGATCTTCCTTTTGCTTCCAGTGTGGTCTATCTCCTGCGTGCTGTGGTCCCGCGGCTTCTGGGCATGCTGTGGGGGAGGGTCTGGCGACTGTTGGCCTGTGCTCAGCTGGCTCCGGGGGAAGAGGCCAACCAACACCCTTCCTGGAGTGTGGCTGAAGCGCAGCACCTAATCCACCATCCCTAGGACCCGCTGATCATATTCAGCCCTTGGGCAGGACTCACCATATACCTGCAATTTTCTACAAAGAAACAGCCATTGCTCCTCCCCCATATCCACCAACTGACTGTCACCCTGGCAGCAGGGGTGTTGTAGCTCCCACTTTAATTCGTGGGGGGACAGAGTCCAGTCAGACACGGCTGGGTTCTACTGAAGTCACAAATAAAGCTTGCTCTGATACCATCATCAGTCTTGCTCGACAGCTGACCCTGGTTCTTCTTGGGCGACCTTATACCTAGGAGCTGCACAGAGGGTCTAATTGATTTGCTTGGATCCTTTACCCTTTTCTAATATACATTGGTCCCATCTCGTGCAACCTATCTGGGTGGGCTACACCTACATATTTGTAACTGTACGTGCTTATGTCGCCCAACGACGGTTGATGCCACAACGTAGCTCTTCTTTGAGGCCCTGGATAGATGACCTTGCAAATCCTGCTGATACCCAATGTTGCATAGACTACTGTTTCAACACCTTAACAACTGTATACAAGTTGATTTGCATCTTCCCCCCTGCTTAAGTGGTCCACAGCCGCCCTGGCTCTGACTTCGAGCACACCTACACATCCTGTGAAACTCTGCACATACCTCCCTCTTGGGACCCCACTTGCTGAGCCCTTGCACAGGATCTGCACGCTGGTCTTTCAGACCCCGCTGGCCCCTGACCTAGCGCCTGCTTTGACGTATACTGCAAACCCGGCCCGGATATGCTCACCACAACCAGACACACGATCAATACACCATCCAGGAACGGAGATCTCCATCTGCTTTTCCCTGGCCATTCGCTTTAGCATTGTCCTTCAACTTTTGCGACACACATGCTCTGGGTGGCCATCCTGGCTCTCTTTATTCGGCTTGTTCGCTGACCGTGGACTCTGCTGAAACCATGACAAAAGGGACCGGCAAAAAACAAAGCTCAATCAACATGTTCGCGAAGACTATATACAAGTCATCTGAAGCAACTCCGGAGCCTGAGCCTACCACATCAACACTTCTTGAATATGAGTCCCAGAAGATGATGGAATTCATGCGGAACGGGTTTACCACTCACCATTCTAAACTTGATGATATATATGGGACCATATCATCAATCAAAGCCCACATGGAGAAGACTGATGGCCAGGTCATGAAGGTCGAGTCTAGGGTGGGTACTGCGGGAGATGACATAGCTGCCCTCCGATCGGAGGTCACCACATTATCCAGACAGGTGCTTGAGGTCACCAAGAAGAATGATGATCTTGAATCTCGCTCAAGGCGCAACAATCTCTGCATCATTAGAGTCCCTGAAGATAGAATCGATGGCCCCATGGAGGACTATGTTGAATGCACATTACTTTTGCTGCTGGACTCCCTGAAGCTCTCACCACAATTTGCATTAGAGTGGGCCCATCGTGCCCTGACGGCAAAAACAAAGCCGGGTGCGCCCCCGCGCCCCATCATTGCAAGGGCCAATGGAGAACTCTTCCTGGGATCCTCCAGGTTCCCAACCCCTTATATTCTGATTTCTCTGTATCCGTTCAACAGAAACGCAAGACCTTTCTAGCAGCCAAGAAAAGATTGTGAGAACTGGGGTCAAATACTCTATGCTGTATCCAGCCAAACTTCGGATTGAACACTCTAATCACGTTTTTTTCTTCACTATTCCGGAAGAGCCCTCCAAATTTATTGATGAGCATTTCCCCGGCTGACCATACCTAACCTGGTTACCTCGACTTTACTACTTACATCACTGGGAAGAATGTGTCTGGCCCAAGAGGCCCCTGAGCCTTGTTGTCAACAGCTCTCCATTCTAAACCTTGCACAGAATGCGTACCACTATTCTTTCATTGTGTATCTCATATTGCACTTTGACCATCTGTCTTGTCTGTTACATGCGTTACGTACCATAGCAATCCTTAATTTTTTCCCAGCTCAGTGGCATCGCCGCTCAATCCGGTGCACAAGCCCCCAGGCCTAGATGCCGTTGTTTTTGGTTTTGTTAGATGGGAGTTGGGTTTTCACTCCTCTGATTGGGAGAGGGCTCTGGGTGGGGGTGGAAGGGGTTGGGAGTTATGGAAATAAATGCTTGACACAAAAAGTAGAAGAGGAGTATAAGATTATGCCAAGATATATGTACTTTGTAAACAGACATGTTTGCTATTTTCTGGTCCCAGACCCCCGTCTATGGATCCAACATCTAGCAATGCCCATGTATTTTGTTTTCCTTGATGGCTGATAACGATCTGGTTTGCATCAGTTGGAATGTAAGGGGACTCGCCAACTACATGAACATGAGGAATATACAGTTATATGTTGAACAACATGCTGTAAAACAGCTTTTTTTACAGGAGACAAATGCTCGAGCTGAGGGTTGTGCAAGATGTGCAAAGTTATGGAGCCCCCAAAGACACTACACTGATTACTCCACTCAAAATGTGGGTGTCATGATTCTGATTCACAAGAGTATTAAGTTTCATCACATTGTGTCCCACATAGACCCCTTTGGGCATTACGTCCTACTCTACGGCTTACTACGCAATAAAGAGGTAGGGTTACTTAATATCTGCAGGCCCAACATAGATGACCCTGAGTTCTATATGCACCTAGCTTCCCTGGTTGCAGGATTTTGCCTGCTAACGATCCTCTGGGGAGGGAATTTCAATACGATCCTTGACGTGGACAGGGATCGGTTGGCCTCCAAGCCCCGCCAACTTTCCAGGGCTTGTAAAGTAATTATAGATGCTCAGTCTCAATTGGTGGTCTCAGATGCATGGTGACTGGAGCATCCCAATTCCCGAAGATACTCCTGTTATTCTTCAGTGCACGATTCACACTCCAGGATCCATAGGTGGCTCACATCAGACTTACTTATTAGGAATATCACACACATGTCAATCCTCCCCAGGACACACTCAGACCACTCCCCATCTCACTTAGCTGGGGTGCAGACCACAATAGAACTCGATCATGGAGAATGAAACCGCAGTCACTATCGGACATAGCCTTTAATGCGGACCTGGAATCTGCTATAGATGACTATTTTGCACTAAATCCTGGTTTGAACAGCGCACAAGCCACCCTCTGGGAATAGTTCAAATCCTACATTAGGGGCATAGCCATATCCAAAGAATCAGGGATTCTCAGAGTGATCCGGAGGGACATCTCAAAGAGCAAAGCAGCACTCTCCTCCCTTGAGGCCCAATACTCCCAGTCACAGTCCCCCGATACCCTTTCCAATATTGGTATAGAACTAGATACATTTCGCACTCATGCAGAACGTGAAAGGAAATTTCTTGATAACCCTTGTCTTGCTCAGAGGTATGGGGAGGGAGAGCGGCCTGGCCGTGTCTTGGCTAGACTCCTCCACCAGGAGACAGGCTCTCCTCATATCCCGGCCATAGAGAAACCTGATGGCTCCTTGCATTTCTGACGAGTGCTTCAGAAATACAATTTCGGACCCTGTTTCCGGTCCTTGGTCAAATTGTTATATCCGGATCCGATGACTAGGGTCCGCACTGAGGACAGGTGTTCGGCTCCCTTTCGCATAGCTCGTGGCACGAGGCAGGGCTGGCCCTTTTCTCCTTTGATTTTTGCCATAGCCATAGAACCCCTGGTGGATAGGATGCGACAGATCCACTCACACCGGGGTCTGAGATTGTCAGGGACGCAGGACATTATATCCCTATATGAAGATGATGCCTTACTTTTAATTCGTTCACCAGCACACAATCTTGTCCCGGTCCTGGAAGACGTCATCCACTTTGGACAAATATCGGGACTGAAGGTAAACTGTCCTAAATCAGCTCTTTCTCCACTTACTGATGCCACCCTTCCCCCCTAGACCCTATGGGGTTCACCTGGTCACAAACTGAAATCACCTATCTCGTGGCAATGGTCGTCCGACAATCTGATTTAGTGTTTGAGGCTAACTATCAGAAATATTTAACTATGCTTAGCAGGAAATGTCTGGGCTGGGCCAAACTCCCAATTTCCCTGGCCGGCAAGGTCGGTATTTTAAAAATGATTGTGCTCCCTCAACTTCTTTATCGTATCCTTAACCTACCCCTATGGCCCGGTAGAGAATGTTTCCGATCTCTAACCCGCACGATCAACACATTCCTATGACACTCCAGCGCCGTTCGACTTAAACTCGATACATTAACTGCTCCCATGGGTGACGGCGGATTTGGAGCGCCCAACTTTGAGAGATATTGGCTGGTGGCCCAGGCGCAATTCGCATCACATTGGTTTACCATTAAATATCCTCCCCCACATGTTAGGCTTGAGCGGCGTGCAGCGGAGGGGCGGGGCATTTGTTCTTTGGTTCTTTCTCCCCCATGTCTTAAATGTAACCAACTGGATCATGTAGGTACCACATTACTAGCTTTGTCCAAAATATGGACCTTGTCCAACGTTTTTCGCCCTTTTCACAGCAGTTTACCTCTCTGGAATTTCCTCTCGGGAGCCCCCTGTATTCCTCCGTCCATAGTACACCACTGGGCGGCTGCAGGTTTTGTAACCATTCAAGACGTCTTCGACCAAGGTAACTTCCTAGAATGGCCAGACCTACCCGAAGCCCTATGGCGGAAACCATCTATCTAGCTCCAATACTCAGGCCTCCACCGTTTCCTTAAGGGGAGTTATTCAAGTTTTCCCATTATACCTCCTCATGATCCTATATAACAGAAATCCAAAATGCTAATGCTCCCAGAGGGAAGGTTTCCAGATTGTACTCTTTACTACAGTCCAAAGCTACCACCCCATTTGATAAACTTAAACGCTCCTGGGCGGAAGTCCCAGAGGTCGACATGACTGATAAATGCTGGAATCGTATGTGTGCACGATTGCATACATACGATTGGCTCAAATGCACATGGCTCAAATCTTCTGACCAGTAAACCTCGGTGGTGTGACCTCCTCCCAGGGATGACCCTCTGTCTTTTGCCACGATGATGTCATATAGCACAGCCTATTTGTGATCCCTATGGGAAGAACTTTATTTGTGTACTATTTGTAATATTTGTAAACCTCCTTTAGTTCCTCTAGTCCACATGTGTATGTATTGTATTTTTACTCCATGTAGCATTGTAACTAAGCTTTGCACATTCTTGTAACTGCTGCGCCCTGATACCCCCTGATGCCCCTGATACAAATAATAAAACAAACAAACGTACTCACAATATATCATTTAACTCTTGCATTAAACTTATTCAGTTTAAAATTTTACACAGATTTCACTACACCTCACCTAGACTACAGCGCATGTCACTGAATCACTCCCCCAAGTGCCCCAGGTGCGGATCCGAAGAAGCAACTTATATTCACATATTTGGTGCTGCACTGACCTGGCTCAATACTGGGAGGGGATCTGATGTCCTGGACCACAAGATTACCCCGTCCCCACTATAGTGACTTTTTCATGAATTTCCTGGTCTCTTTCGCGATTCCAAAAAGTTGGCAGGCCTCTGAATGCTTATCGCAGCACGTTGTATACTGCTCTGATGGCTCCAGCCCCGCACGCCTACGCATTCACAGTGGCTCAATGCCGTGACATGGGACTCAGACACAGAGGAGGCCTGGCCAGTCCAGCAGCCTCCAATGTCCAAACCTAGGACTATCTGGGCCCCGTTTCGGTTTTACATTTCATCTGTCTCGGCCAATTATGAAGATGGATCAATTTCACCTTCTCCCCCTACCGATGCTTCTACCTGAACTATGGCATTAAGTATTGTGTTATTAGTGTGCCTCAAATGGTGTCTGGTGTGAAGTCCCCTCTGCCTGATTGTTGATACCACATACCAACTGTTTATGACAATACTGTAACTGCCTATTACCATGTATAGCTCACTCTTCTATTAAACACATGGTTGTTTACCTAATCTCTCATAAAGTATTCTTGAGTAGCTTTCTGGTTAGATAGGTCCTCCAATTATGTTTTTATGTTCCATGGCTACGCTATACAAATGAGTTAAAGTAAAGTAAAGTAAATTGATAGACGTATTCACCCAAGCAAAACATGCTTCATGTCAAATGAAAAACCCTGCGTAGTTTTATATCTCTTAAGGTGGAGTGTGAAGAAGGTTATTTTCTACCCTTTACTCCTAACAAAATAATGTGAAATTGAATGACCTATGTAATTTTTTAAAAATATTATTTCACAGAAAGGAAAGGTTTAATTAAGGTTTAATTAAAATGAAGTGTTCATTCTTTTTCTATCTCAAATCTATTCTTGCATGCTGGTGTTTTTTTTTTCAATGAATTTAGATATTGTGCTCTCCAAAATTAAAGTGTATATCCTAAATGCAGGCCTATAGAACCTTTTTTCTTGGCATCTTTGTCCAAAGTAGAAACCAATAACGCTTAACATTTAGAGTTGACTGTCCCCCTAGAATCAGGTTTTATGTGAATCCAATGTTTCTCTCTGAAGCCAAGACTTGTCGCTGGTGTCAAAGAAAATGAACTGAATTACATATTATAAAGTTATGATCAAAATGGGTTGTGCTTCTTTGGAAATGTTTTGCCAACACGCATTGATTATTTGAAAGTTCATATTGGAGAAGATAAACATTTGTGTTTCTGAATAGTTATGTGTACTTGCTTTTATATGAAAACATGAATGGGTGTTTGTGTTCATTCTGAATATAAACATTAGTGAGATAATAGCAGACAGATTGTGTTCCATTTCTGTAGACCAGTTACCTGAATTTGTGTAGAATATTGTGGGTGACTTCCCTAGTATCCAAAGTTACGCAATCACCTTAAAGTTTGATTTATTATGATAAAGAAAACAGAATATACAGATTAAATATAAACTCTTGTTTTGTACCAACATTTTAGGGTGGGATTCTCTTTAAGCGAGCAGTTTGATCATGGGACTTTTCTGTATATAAAGAATTTTCAAAACAATATATTTCATAGACTAAAGTCATTATAATACCACTATCTCTCAATTTCTCCACGGACAGCCTGTTACTCTGGTGTAACTTTTTTTTCTTTTCTAAATTTCGCCCCATCCTCTAACCCTTCCATTAATCCTTCTTTCATCACTCCATTGTACACTTAAAAGCAGGACTAATTGTCCCTTAATTTAATAATGTGAAGACCTATCTGCTCCCCTATTCATGCCTCTTCCATTTACCGTTGTTTTTCTGACTTTTGCTATGCACTTGTGACTCCCTTTCATTAGCACTATTCTGCATACACATTCACATCTTCCTGTCACTTCTGAGATCCAAACCTGCAAAGCAAACATGCACGATGACCTATTACATTTGCCGAATTTCCAGGCCCCAGCCCTACTCCTATTCTAAAAATCATTGCCTTTCTGATTTCTCCTCTTTACTAGACTATGTAAAATGCTCCTAGTTTCCAAACCTAATTACCTCCCTTGCCAATCACCCCTGTAAATACTAATCTATCCTCTAAGCTTTGCTCACACCTCCCTATCGAATTAGCCCCCTGTCTTTGAGAGCTAACCCATTGTGCACACAGTAACCTCCCCCCCGACCCCCAGATGGACTCCTTCCTTATTCAATTCTGCCCTAAGCCTTTTAAAGAATCCCTCTGCTGACCCAACCACCCTGGGAATTTATCATGTGTTTCCCTTTTATCCCATTATTCAAAGGTCCTTGAGCAGGTGGTCTTCTAGACTGTCACTAAGTACCTTGATGATTATGGCCTTAGATTTGCACTTCAACAAGAGTGCAGTCAAGCATGTCTCCAACTTGCTATGTTATACTCACCACTCTAAACTCTCTTCTATGCTCACCCTTTTTGACCTCTCTTCCATCCTTAAACTGCTGACTACTGCTTGTCCCTACTCACTCTCCAGCACATTGGACTTTAAAATATATGCTTCAGTCTGCATTGCCACCTGTCTGAAATGATGCTCCAATAAAGTCTCCTGCAACTTGCAAACTTCTAACCCTACCCCTCACCACTCGTTGCCTCCGAAGATCAGTCTTCAGATGTCTTCTCTTTGTCCTCTTTACCACTGCTTACTACATACATTGGCTTTCACCATCAACTTGTTTCTGATGATATTTAGATCATTTTACTCCTTTTCCTTCATCACATCAGACATCTTGGAAGAGAATTCCAACTCCCTCTCCACTACCTCATCATGAACTCATTGAAATGTATGCCCTTTTTCTCCCAGCTTCCAATGCCATCCCTATCCTATCCTCTTCCTTGTCTTTCCTTCCTCATCCTTTTGCTCTCTCGCCAAAGGCTCACAAACCTGTAAAACCCTCTTTGATAGTGGCCTCCAACTGCAACAGCTCATTACTATCACTGCCTGTCAATTTCTTACCGCTCAGCAAACTTGACTACTGTTCACGACTGCTCCATGGTCTCCACTCTACCGCCTCATCTCTCTAGACAAAGTCCTCAACTTCACTACCCACACACACTACAGATTACCCAGATCCTTTTCCAGTTCTACCTACTGACATACTTCTAGTTGGCTCATCATGCACAAATGCTCACTTTTCAAGTCTGTTCTGGTCTACAAAGCAATCAATGGTCTTATTCCGCAGTACATGGCTTTCAGTATCTCTGTGTAACAACCTTATTCCCTCCACCCCTGCCCTGAACTCAACCTCACTGCTCGATGCCCCATTGTGCCACCTCTTGCTACCACCCTTTCTCTAAAATTGCCCGGCTCCATAGGAATCTGCTGCCCATCACAATCAAATCAATCCTGACTTTGGATCTCTTCAAAACTATGTTTGAAATTCACCTTCTGGGCAAAGATGGAGCTTCTACCAGCCTCTATTCCATCCTCCTTACCTGAGCACATTACTGCCTCCAGAGGTACTTCACAAATTAATTGTGTATATGTATTCAGTAGTCATCTTTAGCCAACTTTTTAAACGCGTGCCTCTGTCCTATTTCCCACTTCGTTCAAACCATCATGAACTGGCTGACCACTGGTACTCACATTTGTGCTACTGTGCATGTACCCTTCCTGTGAATACCTCCTTCATCTGTGTGTGTGTTACTCTCTGAAGGAAGTTGACATCTCTGTTCTTCAAATAAATGCACATGCAAATACAATACTAATAGCTTGATTCCCTGAGCTTGTTGTTTTGCTAACCTTGTCTAAAACACTTTTCCCTTAACGCCCCTAACGGTGGCAAAAAGAAATAACGCCACAAAGCTACTGTACAGATGAATCCATGCAAGACAGCCACATGATTGTTGGAACACTGACTATGTGTGCAAACCACGTACAACACTTAAAAGTTAATTTAATTGCAGAATGAAAATCCAAGGACAGGTGGGTATGATACAGACAAATCCTATAAGACTTTTTAGAAATGTTATAAGCTTAGATGAAGCCTGTCTAGTCTGGAGAAAAAAGATAAACCAGAGAGCCGAGAGACAGCCAATGCAGCTTGAACACACTGTTAAATAATCGTCCAAGGACCATTTACACTGGAATAATGGACAAAGTTATTAAATACATGTCGGTCACTGGCACACACATAATATGCAACTAATTGCATTCCTCGACAAACAACTTTAGGGACCCAAACCATTTAATTATTGGCCGACTTGTTTTGTCTCACTGCTGATCCACATACACAAATAAATCACAACTGGGAAGCATGAACAAATGCATAAAAAAACATGCATACACACGCTTATGCGCTCTATAATATAGGGGACAGTATTCTCTAATTATACATATATATACAAAACTAATTGCCACACCTTGGGAGGACCTAATTCTTATGGTCTCTTTTTACATTTTGTTGTATTATAATTTTCCCTGATGTTTGACTGAATAACGGAAGAAATGTTTATATGAAGAATTGTGGATCCGGATGTTTGTTTTATCTTTTTGATCGCTGAGGAGAGTGCTGCTCACCATTTGTTGAAATGTAAGAATCGCCATTTTTCCAAACATATATATATATATATATATATATATATATATATATATATATATATATATATATATATATATATATGCACATATATGCATGTGCCTGAACATGTAATGTATAAAAGATGTGCATATATATATATATATATATATATATATATATATATATATATATATATATATATATATATATATATATATATGTATAGCGAGGGAGAGGGATCAAACATCAAAATGTAAACTATTGTGCATTCAAATTGTCATTTATCATGCATGAATTCAGTTTTAACAAATGACAGATGCAATAAATATTGTCATCAACCCACAAACAAAATTCAGTATACGTATTATGGACAATGGTGCCAGAGTGAAAAACACGACACATAATTCACGAATAAGTTCACTAGAGAAAATCAGGCGATTCCCTGAGCAGGTCAGATTTGCTGCTTCCGTCTCATTTCTAATTCATATAGCATATTAGAGATTTGCATTTGCACTGAACATATATTGTATGCTCCAATTTTAGGCCTCCTGAATATCAAGAGCCAATCAGAGATGCTCACAGGCATCGCCTTATTTTCTTCATTGGAACTCTTTGTGAATCAGGATCATTGTGATGTATCAGGATAAGAAAAGGATAAGAAAACTTCATCACGGTATTTGGCTGCCATTTGGCTGCAACTGGGTGACTGTGGGTGACTTCATGGCAGAACATATTGCACACAGTCATGCATCATCGGCTTTGCCCACAGTCTCAGCCACATTGAGAAGATTTGCAAACGTCACAAGCAGCCACAAGCTCTCCCCATCACAGGCAGGGATAGAGGTGCACCTGGGACCATGCACACATCCTTAAATCCCCCAGGTGGGATGCTAAATATCCACCACCACCCACAGGGTGGCTCACGCTCTTTATTTCTACTGGCAGCCCATTCATGACTCTACCGTCTATTTTGATTTTGTCACCTTGTCTATGTCGGCTGGTGACACAACAAAGTGCACATAGGTTATTACATATTTGTAAATATTAAGTAACAAAAGAATGTGTTTTGAAAAATAAAATATTGAACGTTTTGTATGCAGTCTGTTATGTTTCAATGTCCCGGAGCGCCCCGCACGTGGGGCTGGCTCCGACACAGTAGGCCGCACGGCCCGTGGCGCAGCGCCAGTTGGCGCACGAACAAACACACACCACACGCTTTGTTGGCTTCGCCCGGAACTGCCTCCCAATGCCGGGGGCGGGGCTTTTATTTGACGGCCCTACGTCACCGCGTAGCGGGACGTAGGGTGGATATAACAGTCCTCCTTTATTTTAAATAAGCTTAACATAGACATAACCAACTTAACAAGAAAAACTCACACTTCTAACACAGCCCCCTTTTCACACTGCACCAGCTCCCCCTTGTACAGGATACCTGGCAACCATATACCAATTACCATGCAAAGTCATTTAGTCTCGCAGGCGGCCTTGTGGCAGTTCTCAGACCATACCGCTTCCCTTGGGGACTGTCCCCGCTCGGCTCAGGGATCTTCTCACCTTCACTGTGCATGTCCCCAATGTCCGGCGTGCTCGCTGATTGCCAGCTGCGGTTCCCTGCGGCTTCCTCCTCGGGGCCCTGCATAGGCTCCTCGATGTCCTGTTGTTGGTTGTTGTCGTCTTGGGGGCACTTGCCATCCGTCCATAGATTGTATGGCACACTCTTGAACCAGGAGGCATTCCTTGTCACTTTCCGGCGTCCCCGTGTCACAGTTATCATGGTCCCCCGCCGGTTGCTGACAGTCCATGGCAGTTCCTCGTACCCGGTGTCCAGCTTGGACTTTGTGGGGTTTCGTAGCATGATGACTTGGTCACCCACTTGATGATCTGACTGCCTTGCCCCTCTTTTGTCGCTCATGTGAGCATTCGCACTTCCTCTCCTCCTTTCCATGCGTGGATCGTCGACCTCGTCAGGGGTCCTGTTTGGATGATGGGGAATCGAAGATCTGATGATTGTTCCAAACATGAGGTCAGCTGGCGGTATGCCTGTTGTGCTGTGTGGGGTGACCCGATAGTTCCGAAGGAACCGGTATAAGTCAATTTTCCATGGGCTAGCATTTGCCTTTGATATTCTTAACACCTTGTTGATGGTCCTCATGAAACGCTCGACGTCCCCATTGGCTTGGGGCCACCTTGGCATTATATGGTGATATTTTATGTTCCGTTCCTGTAGATATTGTCTGAACTCTTCCCCTGTGAACGGGGGTCCATTGTCACTCTTGATAGCTGTGGGCAGGCCATGGGTTGCAAACATCTTTTCTATCGCCGGGATGACCACTTCTGCCGCTGTGGATTCCAGTATCTCGACTTCTGGATAGCGTGAATGATCATCGATTGCCACCAGCAGATATAGGCCCTCTCTGATTTTGCAAAAATCAATGCTGATCACTTCCCACCGTGCACGGCCGCGCTCGGCCGACAGGATTGGTTCTGGTTCTGGTGGGGCCCCCCGTTATTTGGCAGGGCAAGCATGTGCTTACTAGGACTTCGACACGATCATCGATGTGAGGGAACCATACCCTGTGTCTGACCCGGGCCTTTGTTCTTGCAAGTCCTTGGTGTCCTTCATGTGCTAGGACTACTATCCTGTCCTGCAGTTTTGGGGGTATGATGATGCGATCTCCCCTTAGCAACAGTCCTCCTTCGGTGATTGAGAGATCCTGTCGGACTGCGAACATGCCGGACAGGAATGCCTTTGCCTCCTCTGTTCTGTTGCGGGTGTGCGTCAGGAACTCCTTCCAATCTCCTGACATGATCGCATCTTTCACCAAGTCACAGCAGGGATCTTTCTGCGTTTCCATCGCAATGTCCTCAATGTTTACAGCCTTGGGCCTCATGGCCCGAATCACTTGGCATATGTGTTCCTCCGTTTCTTCAGCGACCATGACTTCCTGCTGAGTGGCTGGCCGGGGGTGCCTCGAGAGGAAGTCCGCTGGGTTGCCACTACCCGGCTGATAAACGAGTTTGAAATCGTATTGCTGGAGGTGGAGCAGCCACTTGGTGATTCTAGCTGGTGAGTGCGCCGATGACCCGATGAAAATGGGTAGCAAGGGTTTATGGTCAGTGATCGCAGTGAATCTACGCCCATACAGGTATATGTGGAAATGTCGACACCCCCATAACACGGCAATGGCCTCCTTCTCTATGTGGGAGTATCTTTGTTCTGTTACCGTGAGTGCCCTGGATGCGTATGCAATGGGTCTTTTTCCGCCCTCCTTTGTGACCTGCATCAGGATTGCTCCGAGTCCTACTGGGCTTGCATCCACAAATAGTTCTGTCGGTAGGTCCGTGTCGTAGTAAGCCATCTTAGTTTCAATCGACAGGGACTCTTTGATGCTCTCAAAAGCTTCCTGGCATTTCTGACCCCAGTCCCACCTGGTGCTGATCTTGGTTAGTTCGCGTAATGGTTCAGATAGGGTGGCCAGGTTTCGAATGAACCTACCACAGTAGGTGGCCATGCCCAAGAAACTGCGTACTTCGGTGGGGTTCACCGGCGGACTGGCAGCTTGGATGTCCGCTACCTTTTGGGGATCAGGTGAGATACCTGTACAGTCAAATTTGTATCCAAAAAAAGTGATTTCCGACTTCAGGAACTCGCACTTCTCTCGATGAATTGTGAGTCCGGCATCTTCCAGCCTGCCCAAAAGGGTCTTGAGTCTCTTGACGTGTTCCTTGGTGTCCGGTGCGTGTATCAGGATGTCATCGCTCACATTCAACACCCCTGGAATGCCTCTGATGACTTCCTGGATGGTCTGTTGAAAAACCTCCGCAGCCGATGAGATGCCAAAACTCAGGCGCTTATACCTCCGCAAACCCAGGTGCGTTGAGAATGTTGTGATATAGCGCGAGTCTCTGTGGAGCTTGAGTTGGTGGTACCCCGCCTTTAGGTCCACCTTCGAGAACACACATGACCCTGTAAGATCGGTGATGATTTCATCAATTGTTGGTGTGATGTGTCGTTCCCTTTTAATGGCCGCATTGGGCAGGCGCATGTCAATGCAGATCCGGACTTTTCCGGGTTGTTTGGGCTTCCTGGTGACCACCATCGGGGAAACCCACGGTGTGGGTCCCGTGACCTCTTCTATGATGCCGGCAGCTTGTAGTGCCTTCAGCTCTTTCTCCACCTGTTCCCTCATGTGGAATGGTGTTCTCCGGTGTCTCACCGCTCGTGGTTGTGCAGATTGATCAATGTGCAGTTTGACGGTCTTGCCCTTGAGACAGCCTATTCCCTTCTGTAGCTTGGGGTGTTGCATGAGAATGTCTTCAACTTCGGTTGCACTGTCAACCTGGCAGATGAATTTGACCACCCCCAGGTCTTCGGCTGCGTCTCCGCTCAGTAGGCTTTCGATTCCTGCCTTTACGACATATATCTTTGACCACACCTTATTTTTGCCATGTCCTAGGGTTGTGCGGAACCTCCCAATGACTGGCAAAGGTCTCTGGCTGCCTTATGCAAACAGACGGGTGTCTGTATTTTTGAGTTCAGGCGGTGGGCTTAAGGTTTGGAAGACACTGGATGGCATGACGTTAACCGAGGCTCCCGTGTCGATGGTCATCAGGACGTTCTGGTCTTGGATGGTGACCACGCATTTTCATCGCCTGACAGTTCTTGACGGTGGTACCGGACCTTGGTTTAGTGTTGACACTAGGTATCCCTTCCGGCCCTTTTCCTCGTTTTCTCTGCCTGCCATTTGCCGTATGGCTGAGAGATCATCTCCTTCTTCTTCTGTCGAGGAGTTAACTGCTGCGACTCTCCTTGCACTGGCTTGCTTCTTTTTCTTCGACAACCCCTTTTCCTGAGATCCTTGCGGAGGCTGTAACGGCATGTTCACTGATCATTGCTGTGGAGAGATGGCTGTAGTTTCTGTAATGCAGCTTCCATGTTGGCAGCCCTGTAGTGGGCAAGCTCTCTCTGTCGACCCAGTTCCAGGATGTGTTGTAGAGGTATACCTTTCTCGCTGAGTACTAGCTGCCTCAGCTTCTCCGAATGGATGCCATTTATGATCTGTCTCCTAATCTCCCTCTCAGTGTTCGTGAACTCACAAGACATGGCCAGTTTCCTCAGTCGCGTGTGGTAGGCGTCCAATGTTTCATCGATGGCCTGGACGGTCGTGCAAAAGATAAAAGTCTCATAGTCTGGATTCAGTTGTGGGAGAAAATGGGCCGTTAAGGCGTCCTTTGCGCTCAGGTATGCGTCTTGACCATCATCAATGTTCAGGGAGTTGAAGATGTGCAATACCTCGTCGCTCACGCTGAGAAGTAGATAAGCTTTCATTTTTCTGGATGACGTGATGTCCTTGCACTCCATAGCCATCTCGAATTTTTGTAGCCATAACTGCCATCTGGGTCCACTGGATGAGGGGTCAGTGAACGGGTCAAAGGGTTGTATCAGCGTTGACGAGTTGCCCTGTGTGTGGGGTGGTGGCGACGGCATCGACAGATTTGCCGCGATTCTGGATGGCGTGGAGGGCCCAGGGGTTGATGTCCCAGCCGCCATGGCGTCACGTGCCTTTGATGCTTTATTTGTGCAGTCTTCATGACCAGATGTTGTCCTGCCTCATGGGCTTACACGTGCCTTGCTGTGGGAAATGTTCTCTGGTGGTAGATGTGCCTTGTGGTACGTGCGCCAGGGAGAAAAAAATATCGACCCGGATGATAGAGGGCGAGAAAAAAAAATTCTTTTTGTGGTCGCTGTGCCCCCCACCGAGTGTCCAAAAATTTGTTTGGGATGTCCTTGGGGCATCCGCGTGCTAGGCTCTCCTGAGCGCGTGATGACTCGAACACCTCCTCGCGCCATTGTTATGTTTCAATGTCCCGGTGCGCCCCGCACGTGGGGCTGGCTCCGACACAGTAGGCCGCACGGCCCGTGGCGCAGCGCCAGCTGGAGCGCGAACAAACACACACCACACGCTTCGTTGGCTTCGCCCGGAACTGCCTCCCGATGCCGGGGGTGGGGCTTTTATTTGACGGCCCTACATCACTGCGTAGCGGGACGTAGGGCGGATATAACACAGTCTACACATTTTTCCACATTGTACCGTTTACACTGAATTCCATTGATATTAAGAGCGAAACTGGGGATTACCATTTATTTGGGATAAAATATTGGGAGAATTTGATGCATGCCTTAATGCAAAACGTAACTAATATTCTTGCTTACACAATGTAATACTCCATTTGGAGAACACATCATGGTGTATAGGTGATATACTACCTCATGAAGCAGTAGCCAACACCAATTTACATGTGTTTAATCATAACATGCAGATATTGTTGAAGTAGTTTATGTGCAGAGCTAGCATTGTGGCATCTTATGTATGACATTGACACCATTCTGCTGCAGTACTTTCAATGCTTCTGAAGCATTTGTTGCAAACGGTAGGCGTTTGTCTTTACCCAAACCCAGTGCCCTTGCTTGCTCGGAGCTAGGCATCCTGTGTAGGAGAATGCACACAAGAGTTATTCATATTGCATTTACCACTTGCACATCATCTTCTGCAGTATTATAGCGATGCTGCACTGCTGCAAACGCAATTATAACTCGGGCAATAACGGCCCTGCAACAACATTTTACTCTTTCAATGCATGTTTGCATCAGGGCAAAAGGACTACGATTATGGCAAACACTGACCTGGAACACGAATACATTTAAAGAGTATATCCTGTACCCCAGAGCTATTTTGCCCTTGCGATAATTGCCCTTGCACTGTTACAGAAACTTTTCACCAGTGATAGAGCAACTATTACTCAGGCAAAACCTGTCCTCGTGCGAACACTGTATTATTTATATGTATTTTCGTACCAAGGCGATGTTTTCCTATCGTTTGTCCTGGTGCAAAAAAGACATTGACATTATATGATTTTTGCACTAGGGCACATTTTGCGTGAGGGCTAGTTGCACTTCTTGTATTTTAATTGTACTGTATTTATTACAAGCATGGTCTGCAGGGAGCAGATCCTTTTCTTCATCAACATGACACATGAACCCAATACCATCACCACTTTTCAATGCCTGCTGGATTAGTTCATGATTCTGGATTTGTTTGCTTTTTTCACCAAATGTGCAAAAATAAATAAAATAAATGAAATTCTGATGACAGTGGCGAGTCCTGTATAGATGTCAGCATCTACGTTGAGTTGTTCAATGCACTGGGCGTTGACAACTTTAACAAACCTTTTCTTTTTAGGTCTAGCTCATTTAAAAGTTCATACATAACCGGTCTTAATTTGTGTGAGATTGAGTCGAAATATATTATACAGGGTGCTAAGGGTGAATGATCTCAGACAAATTTAAAATGTCAAGGTTATTGTGAAGATTTAAGAATGATCTTTAAAGTCTCCCAGGGCTGCATATTAGCAAGAGTGCATCTGTAGTCATGGGTCACATAAATGCAAAGGTTACAATTAAATTATAATTATGTAAGCCCCGAGTTACAGAAGAGAAAGGCAAAGCGAGCAATTTTTGCATTGAAATAAGGGAGGTGATCCTACATGAGTCAGATATGAACCACCGTATGTCTGAGTTAACTCAATGTTACTCTCAGTCTGACAAAACATAACCTTCACATGACTTCAAATTGCATTTTCTAGAACAATAATTACGGATCCAAACAACATTGTTAAAAATACCCACATACAGTGTAAGGCTTTTTTCACAAATTGCTGTACAGATGCTTAATTTGAATCTATTTTGGAACGTATTGTGAGAGGTTTAGTAAAATGAATTGCATTAGTTCCTCTGCAGATCACAGTTACCGGGATAGATCAGAGACCAGCTTGTATGCCCGATGGATGATATGATTTGGCCCAGTTGTAGTGTTTGAACGTAAGTGCTGTTAGGTTCCAGAATTGTAGTTCTTTGCATTAATTCCCAGATGTGTGGGCTTGAAAACAGGTTATCCAGAGCAGGCCCGGTCGTGTTGATTAGAACATGAGGGCAATTGTGCTCTGAGTTGCACATTAGTGCCTTAATTTACAGATAGTAAGATTACAAGAGGTTGTCCTCTCCAGGACGGCATACTCGGAGGATGATGAATGGTGATCAGAGTCAGTCCAGGTGAAGGACATAGGTGCTGTAAAGGCTCAAGTTGGAGGTAGGGTATTGGTTCCAAGATAGGTGGTGGAGATAAGCATTTCCTGGTCTAAGTTGTGGTCCATGTATGGTGGGGACCCAGAGCGAGCTTAGTCATAGCATAGAGCATCAGTGTTGTTATGTAGTGGATTTGGAGATATGGGCATTCTGATTGTAGCGAGGCTAGGGGTGGTATGGTCTGTATTATTATAGTGATGGGTGGACTGGTCATTGGATATGGCTTCTGAGTCCGAACAGTTCTTACCTTCCTGTCTTGCTGTGGATCCAGCCAATTCAGGCCAATGATGGAGGGTCATGTGGCTCAGATCAAGATGTTTACGTGAGATTAGCTGAAGAGAAGGTTGGATCCATATATAAGACATCAAAATATTCCTGTTTCCTTTGGAGTTAACTTTGGTGTGGGAAGTTGAGGTCTGACTGATCATCACAGCAGAAGGTGTTAAAGAGATTTAGAGGATTAGACACTTATTTGTTACCTTGAAAGGGTGGAGGATTGTGTACTAAGTGCAACCAGTGTTATTTTTGTGGGGAAAACAAATAGTTGTTTCATTAATTTGCAAAGCCATTTAATTTTGTGAAGCACATTTTTTCGGGTTGTTTTGGCTAGCCAATATATTTAGTTTTTTTAGGGAAGCCATTTCATTTAAAAGAACCTTTTTTCTTGAAGAAAATGGCAGTGTGGAAGGAGAAAGAGGCAGTAGTGTCATCAGCTAGAACAGTGATATTGATGTAGCTAAGCGGGGGATGTGGAACTGTAGCCTTTCTACATCAAACATGACATGTTTGGTCAGATGAGACATTTCGACAATCTGTCTCCTCCTCCAACAGGTGCTGAAGCTGCTGGGTTGTTAATGGTACTCTCTGTGGGTCTGGGGATGATAATGATGATGAGGTACCTATCGGCAGTATGAGAAGGAGAGAATGGACAAATAAAGCATGCAGTGGAAATGATGGTGGAAGGCTAATGTGCAGGAGCAGAATTCCGGTGAGCGGGTATTGGATGAGAAGGCCATGCAGTCAGATGTGAAGAGGTGAGGAGAAAGAGGATATACTCAGCTCAATACATTTTGAATTCAGACCCGCTAGACCCTCCAGAGGTAAAGGGGGTTGAGATGGTAATCAACACCTGTGACATATTGCTATTTGGCATGTGTGAAAAAGCCCTGGATTTTTTTATTTATATCAATATAACAAAATGATGTGGGTAATTCCATATCTGGAAGGATAATCTGCCAATCAGATTCCTTTTTCATTTGATCCATGCCAAAAGCCTAGGGAATACCTGTGCTCTGCTGCATCAGTGTCCTGATTTGCAGCGCCTGCTCTACCAGTGACACAGACCAGGCTCAGAGGTCACAGGTGTCCATTTTACAGCTGCAGTGAAACGCCAAGACTCTACAGCACATGGGCTGCATTTAAGACGTGCATCTCTATACCAAAACCCTACAATTATGTGTTTACTGTTCTGGTGGCAGATACATCTTTAAATGTAAGCCATACCTGTGTTATTACAGGCACAGCAATTTGATATCACACATGTGTCAGCCCGGTGAGCCCAGCTGAGATGTGAAAGGATTATGTGTATTCTTCTCACATGAGGCTGTACTTGCCACTGCTGGCAGGACTGTAGCCTTGGAAATTGCCTCTCTTTATTCCTTTTGTGAGGGCAGACAAATCCCTCCCCAGACATGGGGAGATCTTTGATTATATTGAGACAGGAAGGGGGAGGGTTTAGTGTGGATAGTGTAGACAGAGGGAGCTCTAAACAGTTGGAGGAAAGTTCTACCATCTTGTTCCTCTCTTTCTCTATCTTTTTTTCCGGTACCCTCCACTTCCTTAAGCACAAAGCACTTTGGTGTGAAGTCAGAAAGCAAAACCCACTTGCACTAAGAACAGAAATTGGACTGCTAGAGCAGGCTAGCTTTAGTCAAATCACCAATTTCCCTGATTCACTTTGTAACAAATACATAAGGAAGAATTTGGTGGACCTCTGTTGGGGAAGTTGATCTTCACAAAGTCCTCCTCCAGTGAGGTGGAGACTGAGAGTCCAAGGCAGAGGTGTGCTCTGTCCCCTAACCATTTATAGGGACAATTGGAGGTGAACTGCTGCTGTGACAAGACTTGCCTTTCCACCTGCCACATTGGTATCCAGGACCTCACATGATGAGGGACACCTGCAGTTGTGGGCCAGCCTCCCCTGTATGTGGGAGCACAAGAACAAGGACCGAAACCTATCCTTGAGGTCTAGGATTTGGACTCAGAGTGACCAGAGGACTAGGACAGACACAAAGCTTGTGTTCTCCAATCAAAATAATCCAAACCGTGCCTCTTCTTGAACCAGAATAATCTTGTTTCAGCCACTGCTGATTGCCATCAAACTGCCAGCATCTTCCTTGCCGATCTAGATCGATAGTCGATCAGACCCTGGGGGACACCTCTGAATAGGGATCTTTGAATGCCAAACCGCTCAAACCAATATGCGTATCCAGTCACCAGTATCTTTTCAGTTACCTGAATGGTTGAACCGACCCTAGTGACCCATACAATGATTTGCACTCTTTTTAGCACTGTTTTCAAATTTGCAATGTGCTTCTGCGCAACCCGGCTCGACACCTGTTTGCCACTTGAAACCAAGCAGTTGCTGAACTCTTTGACCCAATGTGCTTGCACCCGTTGAACCAACTCAACACTACCTCATACCTTGCTGAGCTCATCACCTGCCTGGCTCAAATCAATTGCTCCTGGCCAGACCTTTCTTTGACCAGTACAAAAAGTGCATCTGTACTCTGAAAAAAAAGAACAACAATTTACACTTTTTGAGACTCTATAAATAAGGACAGTTATCTTTCCAAAAACAAAAACACTAGTACATTGGAACTGATTCCCCTATAATGTGTCCTGTTATTTGTTAATGATACAGTTATTTTATCACAAACTGAAATCTTGTAGCCCTCAGGGGGGAAGAGTGTCAAAACTCATGACACGGCTGGCCATGAACCAAGTCTCTGTGAGAGTGAGGACATCCACATCAAGGTCTTTGAGGAGGGGGCATATGTTAGAGGAATTTTTGACAGCAGAGGCAGAGTGGAGAGTAGCTATATGGAACAGGTTGCCACATTTGAAAAACTTATGGGGTAGGGTGCAGGAGTGGGGTGCACCCAGCGGAGGTGGTAGAAGGACCCGACATTGGGCAGAGGCAGCATACAGAGGTGGCACAGGGCCAGAGCAGAGGAGGAGGTGGGTGCCAGAGGGTTGGCGGAGGAGGAAAGAGGTGGCAGAGAGTCCAGAGAGGTGCTAGAAGGAGTAGCAGGAGAAGGGAGGATATTCATGAGACACAGAAGACACAGATTAGGAAGAAGGAGATTGGGCAGAGAGCCCTGGACCATGACAGTACTATTTAGATAGACAATGATGATGGTCTTGGATAATTGGAAGGGGGTCACAATGACCTCCCAATGGGTGCCAGCATTAATGGGAGAGGATGAGAAAGGAGAGAGACCAGAGACCATATGGGGGCACATAGGTCTGGAGATGGAATGACAAAGAGGATGTTGCTTAGAGTCTGTCTGGAGGAAGCGCTAATGTGAGTATCAGTGATAGAGAGGCCTGGGTTGGAGACCAGGTCATCCCCCTTGAACTTTTTCCTTCCAGACCTAGTCAGAGGGATAGGCTAGGAGATAGAGTAGAATTTTAAGAAGATGGGAGAGATTGAGAGCACCACTTAAGGTTTGAGGAGGCAAAACGGGAGTGAGGGAGGAAAAGAAGGACAGCCCACAGCAGAGCACCACAGGAAGCACAAGAGGGGGAGGGTTCAAACAGAAGGAGGCACACATGAGGCACACATGAGGCAACAAGCAGGCAACACACAACAGAGTAAAAGCAGGAGCAGTGAGGACGGAAGACATGGGGGGACAGTGAACTGGAAAACATTGACTTTCCCAAAGAGAGGAAAAAGGCCTAGTTTCAACACAAAGGCAATGCAAAAACATGTAGATTCGAACTTTCCTACAGAGAGCGTAAAAGGCCTACTTTCAATACAAACAGAAAGGAAAATGTAGTTATATGTGATTTTACTGACCACAATTTTACTGACCACAATTGCAGAGTGGTACATTCCATTGCAAACAAAACATGAAAACACTGATTTGTTTTTAAAACATTAAATTTGGGCTAACAAAATCCCCTCATTGTCCACCCTTATAACACCACCCCAACCCCATCTGACATATTTTAACCCCTTACCCCACTACCCTTTATATATTTATTCAATCTTTTCTGTGTTTTTCAGTGTTATTGTCTGCTCTGTTATGTACCACTCCGTAATGTTCCTGATAACATGACTGGGTACCGGAAAATTGAATTTCCTAGAGATGTTAGAAAATGGCCAAGCAATACAGCTCAATAAGATGCTAATGATTGGTGTGATAAGAAAAATAGAGTTATTAGAGGGGTGGGTCAGTTAAGTGGGGTGCAGTGATTACTACCCCCGACCCACCACGTTTACTTTAGAAGTCACAGCAGGTTGATGGCTGCAGGCTTCTTGCTTCCCCGGCTGACACCAGCAGACACCATCTGGAGCTCCTTCTGTGAGAGCTGTCCTTTGCCTCAGGGTCCTTTGCCGCAGGGGACAGCAACGGGCAGTACGAAGGAAGTATTTGAGAAAAAAGCAGAGATCTTGGGCTCTAAGTTGAAACGCAGAAGCCAACCCAAAAGAATCATATAAAAAGCAGCAAAATCTGCCTTTGAAAACAACAGGGAGGCTCTATTAGAACCAGAGCACAGAAACAAAGAGGATACACCATTGGTGTGTGTCAATACCTTCATGGATTTGTCATATACAATTAAAAGAATTGTAGCACAAAATTGGAGAGTTTTTGATAAGCCCGATAATAGTTCAGAAATACCAATATTTGCATTCAAACGAAGTCTGAACATATGTGACTTGGTAATGAGGAATGATGTGAGAATCAGACAGACAAATCAAACAAGCATTACAAAGACCTGGGGTTTTCTCTAGTGAGAAGCCACTTCCCTTGCTGGAAATGTTGGGTATGTCACATCACCAGAAAAATAACAGATATTGATATTGGCCTACCCACTATATGGACACAGAACAGAAGGGCCTTAGGAACTGCGACTCTCAAGAGGTTGTGTATATGATAACATGCCCATGTGGGAAGAATTATATAGGCAAAACTATCCATAAAGTAAAAACCTGCATTATAGAGCATAGGAGCTGTCTGAAAAACAAGGACCAATTGGTTAAATACTTCATGTCCATGAACCATAGGTATGATGATTTCCCTTAGACAGTCATTAAACAGGTGAAGAATCATAATGCCTTCTGGCTGTTGTTCCACTATAGATATAAGTGATATAATTATATTAAAAACTTTGGGAAATAGACTTGAGCCAGGAAACAAAATATACATGTATGCCGTGGCTGAAAAGGACAGAGATCGAACATCCATATAGAATAATATCTAGAATGATAGAGGAGAGCACACGGTAACGAGGTGATCCTGTTTAGCACCACTTTGAGATGGCTACCATATTCACTTTCTGATTAGTGTTATATACATGACGATGACGGTTACTCATATTAAAGCTATATTGTGTGACTAATCCACTATATATAACTCGTGGTCCAACTAAACCTCTCCAAACCGTAAGTTATACGATGAACCAGCCAACAGAATGAACAGTATAGGTGCAAATCATTTGATCTTATACAACCCGTAATCAACATGGCCGCAATGGTTTGGAATCACACTACATGGTCTAACTGTAATCTGACAAGATATGTATAAATGAACACTCACCGGTAGACAGCTGTTTGACAAGAGCGTACAGGACGGCCACGAGAAAATGGGGGAATCGATGGGCAACACACAGTAAGATAGGACGTTTTTTTTTTAATTCAGAGTAGCAAAGGAATACTTCTGTGTTTTTCCTTTCTACAGATTGAGTCCCAGATATTGTGAAAAGCATGCAATAGCTATGCTGTGCAGCCATTGTGACATGTCCAAATGGGAAAGAATGAGAAATAGATGTCACTCAAAAGGAAAATGGTTGAGCGCATTGGGGATGTTGCTATAAATATTTATGAATGGGTCGCCTGCGATAAGTAATGCACTAAGACATGTAGGGAATCAAAATATTTGTTTTTAAATAGGTTGATCCATGCATCTCAAAACAAGAAGAGATGGGAATGAGAGAAAATGCTCATGGCGAGTTATTTATTATCGTGTGTTTGAGTTATACTAGTAAGGGCAATTTTCTAATTGAGTTAGTCTAATATGTTGTGATAATGTCATATGCAGGTCACTTCAAGATGCTCTGAACTTTCATCAAGAAACAATAAGAAGGGAATGGGGAAAGATTTTTAATTGCATGTTATTGGACTCCATTGGTCCTGATGAGCACCTGTTTCACAGTCATTTTCTGCTCTTGATGAATGTTCAAATATCAATTATATCACAGAACAGAAACATGTTGAGAGATGTTGAGGATGTATTTTACATACATATCAGCACAATAATAAAACAATGTGATTTGTTCTGAGAATTTACACCAGGCTTAACAGTGGTAGTTAGTAAGTGTACTAAAACCCATTGGGTGGTATGCATTTGATGATTTCAGGAATAGAAGGAGTCACATTAGGTAATTTTTTGCAAGATATCCATTTTTGTGATATGAATAATACAAGTGTTTTTTATATTAAAAAAGGTGTTTGAGCAATGAATGTTTGGGAGTACGTAGACAAAGATGTCAGCTCTTTTGACTTTAACAGAACTGCAGTGATTCCCTATGGAAGGTTATTCTGTATGTTTGCCTAACTTCTAAAGACCTGCAGTGCCCTGACATCTACAGAAACTAGCACCTCTTCAGCTACTGCAAAGAAAGAAGTGTAGTGCACTTAAAACCCCAGACACTGAGTGAATTTTTGTTTTTCTTCCATGATGGTGGCAGCTATGGGAGAGAGAGAAGGGCATCCAACTAAGGTTCTATATAGTGAAACATACAAAGTTCTGTTGTGTTGAATTCCCAATTGATGATCTCAGTTAACCTCAATCCCTTGGCTTTCTGTTATTAAATATATCTACTGGATTTCAAGTTATTTCTTATTACTCCTATTACCAAGAAGCTCATAGTCTGCCACACATAACCCACAATTGTATGTTATCCATATCTGGCATTTAGGCCTTTATCCAGGAATCACAATTGTGGTTGTTTTTGCATATGCTGTTGTGTTTTGCAATTTAAGCTTGTTTCCCTCTCTCCAGGAAATTCGATCTAGGTGTATTGCCCTTTCTGATGTATTTTAAAATGTAAGACTGTTTCCCTCTATCCAGGAAACTTGATTCTAGTTGCTCTGCATTTTCTGCTGTACTTTGAAATGTAGGCTTTTTACCTTCTTTCCAGGAAACTCGAATCTAGGCGTTTTGCTTTTTCTGCTGTATTTTGACATTTCTGTTTTTTCCTTCTATTCAAGAAATTCAAATCTAGTTTTTTTTAATTTGCTGTTGTGTATGAGGTTTTGGTCTTCCTCCCTCTATCCAGAATATTAGACATCCTCTCTTCCATCCGGCACCATGCTCCCAGCTATTGGTGCTCCACTGCCTCTACTGCATCCAGTCCGTTCTTCACTTTTGTGTTCATCTGTACTCTGAGTGAAACAACTTCATCTCTGCATTGTGGATCTCCTCTGGCTGCCAAAGGAAGGTTGGCAGGAGATCTAGTCTCTTAATCTAATTGCCAAGCTCATGCTCCGCCTGCCGCAGGACTCTCTTCTCTGGTTTCGACTTCCATTCTCATGTTCCTGATTCGTCTGCACCTGTCCTTTTGCTAAGCCGCCTGGTGATTTTGTTGTGCACTGTGCAGTTTTGCTCTCTCTTTCCCCCCTTCCATCACACTACTCCGTCCCTGGTGCTTTCCATTTCCCCTATCTTCTCTAACTGCTACTCCATCAACTATACTATCTCTCTTTCGAAGTCTGGATGGAAACAGTTCAAGAAAGATCTCCTGGTCTCCATTCCAGGTCTGCCCAACACTGACACCCATGTCAATGCTTCTTCCAGGCAGACTGTCACTGACATCCCCTTTGACATTCCCTCTCTAGACTGTTGGATTCTCCAGTACTCTCCTTTTCACCCATTAATGGTGGAACCCAATGGGATGTATCCTGCCATATTTCCAATCCTCTATGGACATCATTAATCTCTACCAGAATGGCACAGCCATGGCCCAGGGCTCTCAGTCCAACCTCCTCCTTCTTTATAGGCATCTCCCATCTCTCATTAACTTCCTCCCTTCTCCTGCCACCCTTCTTGCCCCTTCACCTGACTGACAGGCATACCGCATCCCTGCATCCCTCCTTGGAAGACTATAAAAGGTGACAAACATCTCCACTTAGTTACCCTGAACTCTTGCTCTGCTGTTAAACACTCCTCTGACATCTGCCACCTCCTGGAAGACTTCAACCTTGATGTCCTCGCTAACACCAAGAATGGTTCACAGTCAACTCTGTCCCTATTTTTGACACACTCCTCCCAAAGGGCTACATAATCCTCTCTAATCCCAAGCCTAACCGGTGTGGGGCAGAGTGGGCCTGATCTTCCCTGAGTGAGTCGCTGCTAATGTCATACCCACTCAGTCCAACTCTTCCCTCAAATGCCTTGTCTGCAGGTGTGGTGCCTCTCCATTTCTCTCGCTGACTCTTGTCACCATCTACAGGACCCCTGTTCCGGTATCCATTCTCTTGTAGTGGTCTGACCTCACCTCTTCTCTCCTAGCCTCCACCTCAAGCTTCTCTTCCTCAAAGATTTCAATATTCACCTTGTCTCACTTGATGTGGCCTCAGGACTCTTTTGCAGCCATCCAATCTCCAACCTTCTCACTAAACCTCTCTCCTGGTCTGATCATGATCTCCTGTCCTCTCACCTGGAGCTCTTGGGGCCCCCGGTCAAGCTTCTGCCCACATTGCCAGTCTCCTCCTCTGCCATTTGACTGATGAAGTGGGTGTCATTCACTGTGTTTGCCTGCACTTTCATTCCCCCGCCCACTACGGCCACTGACTCCCACACTGACACACCTCTTGCTAACCTTCAACTCTCCATCTCCAGCACTCTGGACATCCTTTCTCTCTCATGAGGATCTGCATGAAGCCTGCCTCCAAGTGCAACACCTGGTATGATTCTGACCTAACCTCTCTGAAACGCAAGTGCATAGCTGCTAATCGGAAATGGCAGGCTTTGAGCACACCCTCTGACAAACTGGTCCGTCGCCTGCTCCAAAAGCAATACAGACTTTCCATCTGCTTGAAGAAGAAGGCCTATATCCAAGCCTGCATCTCTAGGGCCACTAACAACACAGGGTGACAAAATATGCAAGGAACCTGCCAATCCTACTGCAGTCTCCACTTCTCTTCTGTCATCTGTGAGCCTTGGCACTGCGCTGGCCTCTCACTTCATAACCAAAACTCAGGACATCCGGTCCTCATTCTCCTCTACACCCCTTCCTTCTCCCTCACCCGCTCTCAGTCCTCCCGTGGCCCCCCTCCCCTTCCCTCCAACTCTCCTCTTTCTCATCCACATTACCAAATGAGGTCTCTAGACAAGTCATCTCGAAGAAAGTCTCTTCCAGACAGGTGCTCCCCTGCTCCTCCAGAAAATGTAAGGACAAAATTGCCTCCCTTACTGCAGGCTCGGCTGATTTCTACAATCACTTATTTGCCACTGGCTACTTCCCACTAATCCTCAAGCACTCATTTGTGCACCCACCCTCTCCACAAAAAGCCTTCTGCCCACTGCTCCTGCTGGGCTGACTACCACCCTATCTCCATTACCCTCTTCCTGGACAAACCCTTGGAGAAGCTGGTCATTTCCCAGCTGATCCACCACACTCATTCTGTGGGTTGTCTCCACCACCACTAGTCTGGCTTCAGAACAGCTAGTGGCACAGAAACTGCACTTTCTATCCTCGATTGCACTCTCCACCTTTGGTGTCCAGGAGGGCTATATTCTCTTTCCCTGGCTCCTCAACATCTACCTTGCCCCTCTAGCCCATTTGATCACTGCCATCTCTCCTAACTGCCAATGTTATGCGGACACCACACAGCTCTCCTTCAAACCTCCCTCCACTGCCTCCTCTTCTTCCTCTCATTTCTGATTGTCCAACTGCTATTCAGGCCTGGTGGGCTGCAAATGATCTCTCTCTTAACGGCAGTAAGATACTTCTCATTGGGACCCCAGCTCCCTCTTTCCCTCCTACTCTGTGGCTTCCCTCCATGGGCCCCTCCCCTCAACCTCTTCTGAGCCAAAAAAGCTTGTGTCATCTTTGACTCATCTCTCTCCTTCTCTCCTCACATAACTGACCTTACCAAGAAGGCCCACTTTCAGCTGCACCTTCCAAGAGGCTTTCTCCCTTTCCTCACCTTCCCCCAGAAAATCAATGTCTCCAGAGATCTGGTGCTCTCTAAGCTGGACTACTGCAACAGCCTTTTCTTCAATCTGCCTAAATCCTCCCTTTGCCCCCTTCAACTAATCCAGAATGGTACTGCAAGACTTGTCCTTGGCCTCAGGCCCAGGGACTGCATCTCTCCGGCCCTACTATCTCTCCACTGGCTCCCGGTTGCAGTGAGGATCAAGTTCAAAACCCTCTGCATCCATCCATCACATGTGTTATGGGGTCTGGGACCATGCTACATCCAACTCTATCTCCCTAAATACCTCCCTGCTAGATCCCTTCATTCTTCTAGCTCCAACTCTCTGCAAATCAGACACATTTCAAAGCAGAGATTGGGAGGTAGATTGTTCTCTTCCACAGGAGCCTCCCAATGGAATGGCTCCCCTGACCCTCTCAGATTTGAGCCGGATCTCCTTAATTTCCAGAAGCTACTCAAGACACTCTGCTTCTCTTCCCCCTCTATCTCCCTCTTACCTGTTAATGTCCCCCTCTGCCGCATTTGACAGGGTTCCTGGTTCCCTCTGATTCATACAAGGCACAAGCCCATCCTTGCCCCATCTACCCCAGCATATTTGTCTCCCCTAACCCCCCTTACCTGCACTTGCGGGCTCTCTCCCCCTGCACTAACATGAATGGGCCTGCACTGCTATTGAGCCCACCCAGCCCCTTCTTCACACTTAGCAAGTGAGCTTCATTCCACTGCACTCTGCATTCCCCTGGCCCTTGTCCACCTGGACTCCCCATAGCACTTGCATAGCCCAGAGGTCTTCTTCCCCCTTCCCTCCTCCACCCAGCACTTGCATGCTCTCCACTCCGACCTGCACATTCTTTCTCTGCCATAGTATGCACTTCCCCTCTGACCGGCACCCCCCTCCTTTCCCATTCCCCTGCACTTCTTGATACTGCACTTGCACCAACAGAATGACACAAGGCCTAGTAGGACCGCTTTTATTTTTCTTCATCTGCCCCCTTTCCCCCTGCCTTGTTGCAACTTGAAATGCCATTTGCTGTACAGGTGCATTATAAATACCCTATGAATGAATAAAAAAAAACAAATAAAAAAGTTCTCTAATAGCCCCTAGGCCATGAAAGACTGATGCAAAAACGGTGTGTGTGACTGTTCCTTGCATAAGTGCAGCGACATGTTGGTATGCACCCCCTAGCAGTGGCAGTATGGCAACAATGATAAGTGCACACCTTGCTTGTGGAAATGTGGACGCATTAGCTGTGTCCCTCTTCACTTTGGATGTGTGGCATTAAGGAGGAGCATTGCCCTTACCTAGGAAGTGTGGATATAAACTAAACATCTTACTATGGAGAGTGACAGACTAACTGCACACTGATAGCAAAATCACATAGCCTGCCACCCACAATCATTCACAACACATTAAGCAGTATTTCATGTATAGAAATGTTCCGAACAATTAATAACATTTTCTAGAAATAACACCAAACCCCTATGTGGCATAGAGGGTATGAAGAACAATTGTGACTAAACATGTGTGTGTCCCGTTTCCTGCATAAGTAAAGCAACCATTAGGTGTGGAACCTTTTCATGCAGGACTTCAGTAAACATGTTGTCTATGTCCACTTCCCTGCAGAGTGCAGCAGAAATGGTTTGTGTGCACTCTTTCTAGAGTCACTCTGACAAAATCGGTTTTGCCACTTCACTGACGGAATAGCAAATACTTGTGTGTGAGAATCATGCAGCCTATTCTCTCTCTGGCATATTCAGGTAGGAGCATGTGTCACATGTTCCTGTGATACATTCTGATCACATGCATACATGCAGCTGGCTTGGTCATTGCTCATCATCTCACTTATCTTTATCATCACAGCCATAGTATCATTTAATCTTCAGAGCCCGAACTGGTATTATCGATGAAAACAACAGTAGCCCCCACAATCCACTGCCCTGGCCATACGTCATCTACTGACAGTTAGGGGAGTTTTCCTAAAGTCTACCTGTTGGAGGACTTTATAAAATAATCCCTGGTATACGGGCCCCAACTTTACTATAAGTCTGTACCATGTAAGGTTTTGGTAGTATGGCAGAGCAGCCAGACTTATCTTAGGAGGGTGATGTGAGCTGTAGCTAAGTACAATGAACGCAGTAAACACATAGGCCCAAAGAAACTTTTACATACTTGTAGTTAAAGTAAAATAGTTATTTATTTTATATACACAAGGTTAAAAAAATATCGGGTAAGTAAGTACAATTTCAATTTAGCAACACAATATCAAATCAAAGCAATACTTCAGGTGAGTAAACCGTAGTGAAGAATTCTTCATTTTCACGGTGGGTAAAATCACTTGTTATAGCAACTCAGCAAATGTTCTGTTGTAGGTATAAAAAGGCTAAGCAACACCAACATTAGCTGGCCAGTACTTTAAAATACTTGTATTACTTTTCAGAGGCCTTACAGCTTTTGCAGTCCATCTCTACCTACGTATGAGGTCTTCAAATTCAAATAGAAGGGAAAGCAGATAAGGCATACATGCAGAAAAGGCAAAGTTCCAGAGGATTTTTCAGTTACAAGTAAGTAAAGGACTTTTGTTGGTCAAAAAGTTTTCAGGGACTTTTGGAAAGGCTCCCTGTGGGAGCAGAAGCATTAGGCCTCGGCACATGTTATGGGTGAACACCCAAACACCGGAATCAGCACTCTAGCAGCAAAGGAGTGACAGAATGACTCAAGGTATGTACTACCAAGATGCAGATGGATTCTTTCATGGTACAGCAGCGGTGTACCAGGTCTCCTGTTGCTTGGTTTCTCTCTGGCACACCAGAAGACAAAGGGCAGTGGGGTTTCATCATCCTCCCCCATTTCTTGTCCTAGCAGACACATTGGAGCCTCAGCAGGCTTCACAAAGGATTCTTGCACAAGTACAAAGTCTAACCTAGACCTCCCCCACCCAGGCTGGCAGAAGAAGGACCAAGAAAGAAAAAATCGCGATAAAAGAAAGAGGCCACCATTTTGTGTCAATGGTGACCATCATGTGCATTACCGCAGATGTGAAGACAGCCTGGGGTAAAAATTGCCCACAAGTCGGTAGATCACGTCCATTGCCAGCAGACATAAGTGTATGCCTGTCACTGTAGCAGAAATGTTGCAGGAGGAGTGAGAAAGGGATACAAGGTAATCCCTCCTCTCACCACTCCACATAGGGTGGTGTGTGCTGATCTCACAAAACGAAAAGCTGAGAAGGATAAAAAGTATCCCCCCAAACCTTCAGAACAGTAGTTCTTAAAAGAAATCAAAGAATATAAAAAGGAGAGCCCAAAAGGCTTCCAGCAACTGTGTCTTGCAAAAGTGAAACACAGATGCCTTTAAAAAGTATGGACGAAAGAAATATTCCATTAAACAAAGTAAAAACAAAATGAACAGGGTTTCCATGGTTAGAGCAAAAAGAATAAAAGATGGGGGAAAGGCTCCCCTCATTCAGGAGAACACGAAACAGGTACAGAAGTGCAGCACAAGGTGTTGGGGGTCTCACAGCTAGTGGGAATTTGGCATAAAAATTAAGAATCTCCCTAACACTGACTCCATTATAATTGGCTTCTGACTTTGAGGATGCTGGTGCTCTGTTTGTAAAAGTAACAGTACCCTACATTAGTCTGCAGGGTTACAGTGGTCAGTTTTTTAACATGAGCACCAGGGAGCGTTCTAATTTCAGAGATAAATGCACACCAGCAGCACTGAAAACGTGTTTGATTTCACAGTAAGTGGAAGAAGTTTAGGACCTCACTGGCATCAAGAGAAAGCGCTGTACACCACAGAAAAGAGGGCATAGGCAGCATTTTTGCAGCAATCCTGCAGGAAAAGGGTCCACACCTTATTTTGATCCAGCATATCTGGAGACTTCTATTTTCAAGCACAAGTTATATACAAATATACAGACTGTTATTTAACCATTTCAGATTGCATGATAGGGTCAAAATGTGTACGCTGCAAATGACATGAAAGGATATGGCAGAGACAGAAAAACATTGTGCATTTAAACAACATTTTGTTCTATGCGGAAAAACATAAGATACAAACTACGAAACAACTTTTTTCTGTCACGTACTTGAATACAAATCATTTTGTCAAAGAAATGTTTCATGCTCTTAAAAATGAGCATGTTTAGCAAATTATATATTTCTGTCTTAATTTATTATAAAAACTCAAAGAACGCAACCTTTCAAAAACATGGCAAAATGTCTAGTTAAATATGAAGTGTATTTTGAAAAGGCTTGTTATACACTGTAATAAGACAATATTTACATTATCATGCATATAACAGCCTTGTAAATTTCAAAATGGTCCGTTTAAGTAATTCTTACTTTAACAATATCCATGTTACAAAAAACTGATACATTTAGTGTATTGAAATGTGACATCATACAATGGGAACATTCTTCCTCAAGCACTGTTGGTCATAAGAAGCAGATGTTAATAGGCTGCATTTATAATTAGGGGTTGTAAATGTCCTAATTTGAAGTTGCTTATGTAAATATATGGGGGACCTCTGTGTTACGTATGCGAAGTGAAACTGACCGGCAAACACAGTTTTTTTAAATAAGCTGAAGCAATCAGAATTTAGTTTTCAGTTGACAGCAAAGCTGCCATACTGTGTACTTTTTCAAGGACAGTTGATAATAGACTAAAAGGGGTGGCACTGGTCATCTACATAGAAAGACAATTGTAGCTTTTTTTCTGGACTTAATGTCCGATTAAATGTGTTCAGCTGACACAGTATAATTGGCTTCAGCTCAATGGAAACTAACAGGAAGACCAGTGCAGCTAATTGAATGTAAGCATGTTATTGGGTAACTGGGAAACAGAGGTGGAATGAATGAGCTATAGGGGAGGTCCTAAAGGTAAATACATGACTTTAGTTCTGATCTATGGGCCTAAAAATGTTCACTTTGGCACTTTTTCCAAATGCTAAATATTAAAAAAGCCTTTCTACACAATTCTTTTCAGCATATACATTTTTCTTTTCTATGGTTACATCATTAAGAGACACCATGATATATTTTTGTTAAGTAAGCCTTTCAACCACCTCTCTGCTGGGGCACAATGAGTTTACTGGGGTACCAAGTTTTGGAACCGTGCCTATAGATAGCCTGGCTGCCCCTTGTACTTCTTTTGCCAGGATAAGTGTATCTATCAAATCACAGAGGAAGTGATAAAGGAATCCTTGTAGGGTGGTTTGAAATGCTTTACATGTATTTGTTATCCATAGCTCTAGAATGCTTTAAATATTGCTTAGTTTGCAACCCTTTTCATCTTATGGGTTATTCAGAAGTTGACCTGTAACCTCACCTTTCTCCTGCCTCATCAATTCACACAGCCTCAGGAATTAGTATTATTTTAAACGTTAGTGTGCCACAATGGCTACACCCATATTGTTGGTTGCTTGTCAGTAGTTTTAACATTCCAGACGTGAATAGTAGAAGCTATTCAACTACTTTATTGCGAATATTAGGACATGTATATTATTTGACTATGCTATTTGTAATGTTCATAAATTATCTCTTCTGGAAAATGAACATTCAATAATGCTAATCAAGAGAGTTAGATCACCATAATGCAAATGCAAATACCTGTTGGTTTAGTGGTGTAACTGTAAGAAATATATTGATGACTTTGAATGTGTATCATGGGTACACTCATGAGAATACCGCTTCCCGGTAGTAAGCCTGACAGGTGCACTGGAGTAGTGGTTTCTCCTGCATTAAGTACTGAGATCCAACTGTCTCCAGAGCCCTGCTTCAGGTACAGCACTATTCTCTGCCACAAAACCTGCCACAGCTCCAGGTGGATTCAAAGACTCCTTTGGGGCTGAGGTCAGGCTCTACCATGCAGGGTATGATGGAAATCATACCCGCCAGTGTCACCTTGCAGTCATATAGACAATGCTTTGACCATTCATCCACATATCAGCTGTATAGTTGGCTCTCCTAGCCTACGACCTGTCCATTGTCTATCACCACAGGCACTATTACAATGTACACATTTAGTATAGTCTTGCAGATAAAGTGATATTTGGCTTGGATTCACCAATGGGCATCAGTACTTGTCCTCAGATCTATTACATAAGCACACCTCCCTGTCTGTTCTGGGACAACATTCTGGGCCATGGCAATATTCTGCTGAGTGTTAGCTGGTAACTGTGGGATATTGTATATGTATAGTTCCTTTACAGAATATATGTGCAAAGATACAGCTTTTGATGCTGAGAAAAACAATACATTAAGAAAATATGCAACATGGAGTATCCGCAGTAGGTGCCATCGGGTATTAGGCAGAGGCAAGAGGAAAGGGAACATGGTGCTCTGCAGGGTATGCAGGTGCCATCACCATCACTCAAACAAGATTTGTCTCCACCATTGCCATCAACAAATTCAGAGGCCACAAATGTGGAGTAGGTGGGGGCGGGTTGGGGCAGGGTGCAGAGGGCATACCAGGCTAAAAAATATTATGCACCTCTAACGTAGGCGATTGAACATGGACTCCTGCCACTGACCTTCTTCTGAGAGCTTCCAGTCCAAACCCATCCCAGGGAAATTCCCTTCTTAAACCAATTCAGTGGGTGGCTCTTCTTCTGGCACATCAACTGATCCTTGCAAACCCTGCATTTTTACCCTGGTCTGTTGCAACATGAGAAGGTTAGGTACACTCTCAGTTATGCAGATATCAGATTCTTGGGACTTCAGGCTGGCAGCAGTGAATTGCCAGAGACAGCCAAGACAGTAATGACATTAGCAGCACAAATAGATACTTGACTAGAGTTTCAATACTTGAAGTACTTGCAGTCTTGGGAGGTCATCACGAGTTGAGCAGTATCCTAGCGATATGTGTGCTGGATACCACCCCAAACTATTAGCATTACTGCCACTCGGTCCAGCACGATTTGCACCAGATCCTGAGTTGCTGTAAGGATGTAACTCCCCAGTCCAATGGGGCTTTCTTGGCGAAATTAGCACTGTGATAATAGCACCGAACATGGGCAGAAAGGGGAGGTTTTTACCTCCAGCAAAAAGAGGGAGGTAAATCTCCTACTTTCTGCCCAACTCAAGATTAGGTGGAGCGGTAATGTGGCAGTGATTTTGTTACTGCCGCATTTTTACTGCTCCGGCCAGCTGGTGTTTGAGTCCTTGTTTTGATGTGTTAATCCTAGTTGCTGCCTGGTGCAGTTCTATGCTGCTATCCTCGATCCGTACATCCCCAACAACTTCTAGATGGCTGTTTCTGCTGACATTCAAGCCTTCCTCCCTCTGACATTTGGCTGCTGGCTCTGATGACCTCTTATTTGATATTTCATATTCCCTCACATGGCTCAGGCAATGATAGGTCTGTTTGAGCTAGTTAGTCTTGTATTCTGTGTGTGTGCTCTTGAATGTGGCTTCAATTGCTGTACAACTTCAATAATCAAGTTGCCCAGTAAGAATTCCTCTTCCATCCAATTGGGTGGTGTGTTGTATCACAGAGGGGAAGGCCTCTGGTACTAGGGTTCCTGAGGTTATGCTCAGGTGTTTCCCTTTCCCAACAAACCTCATCTCTATTAGCCCCTGCTCCCTGTTGCCATGCAAGAACCTGAGCTTTCTGTTCCTCAATCAAGGCCTTACTAGTCTCTATGAATCTCTCTTGCATGGCTACCTATCTGTGGAGCCTGTCATTGTTCTCACATGGAGCCTCATTTTCTCTCTGTGCTTCCTGGGTTGTTTTTGAGTAATGGGCCAGTCTTTGCTGCAGGAGGGTTACCTCCTGAGTCCTGTCCATACTGGCCTGGTCCTTCCTTGCTAGAGCCTCTTCCACCCTCCTAGTGTAGTCTAACAATTTTTTGTGGTCTTTTTGGAGGTCACCCAGTCCCTGGAGGGCCAGGTGATTTTCTTCCAGTTTCTCTTTCAAATGATAGACTTCCTGGCCTAAGGTGTTCCTTTCCTGAGCAAGAGCCTGCCTCTGTGCCACCAGGTCGTCCCTCTGTCTTTGAAGCGCACAAGGTTTCTGGTGCTCTTTATCAAATTCTGCCTGGGTGTCCAGGTCTTTCAGGATTAATGTATTGCTCTCCTCTTCCTCTCTGTCTAGGTGGCTTTGCAGGTTGACAACCTGCTCTGCGCATGCCCTGTTGAAATGTATTTGTTGCTCCAGCTTTTTCTGGCTCTGCAGTACGGAGTCCAAACTTTCTTGGTACTCCTTCTGCAGGGCCAGCATTCTAGTATCCTTTTCTGCCTTTTCCTGCTGCAGGATACCATGTCCTCTTTTATTTTGATTATGTACAGCCTACTTTCATTTTCGGACTCCTGGCTCCTCTGTAGCCTCTGCTCAGCAGAGTCCAGATCAGTTTCGGCCTTTCCTAATGCCTGCAGTTGCTTACTTGCCAGATCTTGGCCTTCAGCATATTTATCCTGTATGGCTCCAATATATAAGTATAGATATGCCACTATTTTGGCAATCTTGTTTTGCTCCTCCTTTGCCTTAGGGGCCAAATATAGTTCACTCAGGGCCATATGTAATGGACCCTGATCTTGCCATATATCTAATCCTGTTGCAGTGATCTGTTCTGTGATTGCCTTCAACCACACATTCTGATCCTGCTCTGTCCCTTCACCCCTTACAAATAGTTTATGCAATGGGTGTTCTCTAGCCATATTGATCTCTACCAATGTCGCCATTCTGGAAATATTGATTTCCTACCTGACTTACAGAAGTTTTCTTTTATTTTTGCAAAACAGACCGTTTCCTTAGAGCGTTCCCTTTTGAGGGGTGCTTGTCACAGTGTAACACAGCGTGGTAGCCCAACAAGATTTATATAACCTGTCAGTTAGCACGCTGTATTAAGCTGTCACATGTGGTATATCTAAATCAGAAATCCCACGCACAAGCCCCCAGCTGTAAGTGGTTTCAACCCAGCACTCCACCTAAGTCAATGCCTAGCGTGTGATGCCCAGCTGGAACCCTTAATTATATATGTTTATGTCTAAAGTTCTTTTATTTCTGAATGATGTACCCTTATATCACGTCCCTCTCTTTGAATCCCCCCCGGTCTCACTGAACCAAGAAGTAGGTTGTTTTGCAAAGTTAAAAAAAAAAATTGATGGATTTGAACAAGATATATATCACACTTTTATGAATTTGAGCAACATCTAGATATCACACTATTAATATTTATACAATGATCAGCGTTCGGTGATATTACAATCAACAACCTCTTTAATCAATAGGAGTATGGATGAGAAGAATAATGTAGAATAGAATAACACTTTGTGTGAGTTTAATGAAATGCAATGCTAGGAAATTAATGCAGCACAGAAATAAAAATTGATATGAATTCAATCAAATGCAATGTAATCACTCTTTCCCCCTGATACTACTCAATCCCCCCTAATATGCAATAGAGAGATGGAAGGAGTGAAAACAGGTTTCAGGAATATACAATCTCAACCAATGCAGTTTCAATCCCAATTCCCCCAGGAAGTTTAGAGAGAAACAGGAATGATTTTGAAACAGGTAAAATGCTTTTGAATGTGGTTTTGAATGAATGGGAAAAATGCTAAAAATTGATCTAATTCTCTAAATGGGATTCAAAACTAGTGGGAGCAGCTTTGGATAGTTCCAGGTAGACACTAGCAATGATGATTGAATGACTGGCTGATAGGAAACTGAATTCAGAGGTTGAGTGCAAGAAATAGCTATTTTACATGTGTTGAAATTGAGCCCAATGCAGAATCGTGGCAAACTTTTCAGCACGTGAGAAACGTGATTACAGAAAAACTATAAGGATGTTAGCTTCAATTTCATACTCAAATTTCATTTCTAGCATGTACGGTTCAGAAGTTGCAGAGGTTTTAGTAGAGGTCGATTTTTCTCAAAAAGAGTCAAGGTTTTCAAATGAAAGATGCGCTTTTGAATATTACAAACAATATTTTTTTGGCACTAAGGAGGCTATGAAGATGCAAGATACCCAGCCGTACAGCCACCAGAACAGGGCGCCTCCGCTCTGACTTTTGCCCGCCAAGACACTTGTCTTTCTTCAGTAATATATTAGCGCAAAGATGAATTTATCACTACAATGCACAAAGGACTATATGGTTGAGGGAAAGATAGACAACAGACAAAAGAGATTCTACAATGCAGTTCTGGATATGTTGGAATGGATTGGATAGGATTACTCAAGGATAAGAGATTGGCTATGGACAATTCTATGCTAATTACTCACAACTATGGTTTTGGAATAGGCCCGTCAGGATCTGGTCAAAGGTTTTTGACTGGAATTCTGCTAGCCCACAAGACAGGATTCAGGCACCCGTTTCTGCACTCAGCACGGCACTCTGGTCTCTGCAAGGCACTCTGGACTGGATCTTACAGGTTGGTTCTGGAGTTTACAGTTATCTAGTTTCAGCTCTGCTCTACTGGTTTGGATCTCTGGGTTCTGGCAAGAGTTCTTGGCTAAAAGCAGAAAACAGCTGAGCCAGGCTGTTCAATTTTGGTGTGCCCCTTGGAAGTCTGGGGTTAAAATCAAGTTGCACAATTTTAAAGGCCAGCTGAGAAGGGTTCAGCTTTGGAATTTGGGCCTTCTGCTTTCAGAGTTCTGGAGTCTTGGATCTGGGTTCTCCTGCAGAGCGCTTTGCCAATAAATCAGTTGATGGGTGAATGTGTGTCTGTCCTTAGGTCCTGAACGGTCCCTATTTATCTATTTCCCAAAGGGGTGGATAGGCTGATTATGCTAAGCCCACCCTCTAGGAATCCGATTGGTCAGAGTATTCCCCCTCTCCTGATTTGAGAAGGAAACCTAGTGTCATAGTGATGCTGCAATTTACAATCCAGGGAAAAACCTCCCCTTTGTTTCTACACAGAAAATCTATTTTTCATAGAAAGCATATCTACAATATCACCAACTTGCTAATAATATATATTCACATCACATGTTTAATAAAGCACGTATCCGTCCGAGTCCCATCTTCTTGAGAGTTTCAGTTCAAAACTGACCCCTTTTCATGCTTTTGGTTGGTTACCCAGTGTCAGATCTGGTCACATTTTTCCACATACATGCGCAGGACATCTGGGCATAATCCTGTAAACTTTCATATTCGTAGCATGATCACAATTGCTACAATATCAACATTTTAGTAGTCCGGTCTCTGAATATCGCACAGGGTTCAGAATAGTTTTAAACTGTGAGCAGCATTTTTATATCAACAACCTATAAAACACATGTTTTTCCAAAATGTTCACAGTTTTCTATGAGTCTTTTTCCAAAAAGATATTTCCTTGGAATTCCAGATACACATATCAGTCTAGCTCCGCCTCCAAGGTTTAGCTGGGCCAGAGCAACCTGAGCCTCCCTTCCTTGGGCAGTTGGTTTCTGTTGATGCCGAATTTGCATTTCCTTTCAGTAAAGGGAGCCTTTTGTCCCTACTCAGAGCAACAGGCCAAAATCTCCTCCCACTTCCCTTAACAACTCAATGCCAGTTCCTGAGCAGAGAGCAGGAGGAAGATTCCTTTGTTTGGGAGCAGCTGTGGAATATCTTTGAAGTCCAGTGTGGCTGCCATTAGTTCACTTTAAAAAATTTACATTTTCTACAAATATACACACAAATCTCTTCATTCCAGTCTTTTTAAGACATAGAATTTGAATTGAAGCAACCCATATGGCTTTTGATGTCAATTCTCTTCTTTTCTACAATTTTATTTTAAGACACAAGTTTTAAACTGACAGTATAAGTAATGACAGCTAGGAGCGACGGTACTGCGCCCATTTCTGACATATTTTTCCAAGCACCTTTTGAATGTGGATTTTTTAATGATGAAAGGTGTTTCTCCGGACATTGTGCCTATGGGGATTCCTTAAATAAGGTGATGATGAACACCCCACAAGGATGTTGGATCTTCTCTGCTGTTTGGGAGCCATGATTTTGCACTTTCAACAGCAAAGGAAAAACAGATTTTAAACACTTCTGGATTTTCCTGGCAAAGCAGCACTGCCTTTTCAAGCAGTTCTATTTTACTCTGTGGACAGCCCAATGATAGGTTTTGGCAGTGTGTTCTCCTGTTTTACCACTGACATAGGCAAAATGAATTGGCGGCCTGTTTTTCAGGTTTTCCTGCGCACTTCTCAGAGATTTTTAGCGCGCTTTTTGGCGGCCATACTGTTGTTTTTGATGAAAGCAACACACAGTGATGTTGCAGGGCAGAGCCAGTGGGTCAGAACATCCCACAAAACCTTTCCCCTACCTTCATATTAGTGATTAGTCATCGCAGAAAGGAGATCCAGGGGGTGAAAACCTGTCACCCAACAACACAAGGAACAAGGGTCACCGCCCAGAAGAGGGGGAACCAGGAGTGATGAGTCCTCACCCTAAGTAAAACCAGGAAACAAACTTTAATTTTGTTGAAGTAACTTTGTTTTGTAATTTGAATACGTCAGGCCCTCGAAGGCAAGAGACTTAAGAGAAACTAGACTTGGCCATCGAAAGTCCTGATAGCTGCAAGTGGAACTGACGTCTCATGCTGGGGAAGCTCAAGAGTGTACTGTGCTCTAAGATCCCAGTTTACCTCGTCCTCAAAACATGGGGAAGGGAGACCCAAGCTACCGCATCCTGACATAATATTTTTGAACACTTCTTTCTTTTCTTGAAAACTATCCCACACCCTTTTTTATTAGTTGTGAGGTTTGGTAATAGGTTTCTTAGCATTGCACTTTTTATTTGACATAATGCCACTAGGAGTGCCTTATTTTCATTTGATAAACACCCTTGAACTGTAATCACTTGTGTCTGTCTTTACTGTTGCCACCATGAGTTCCTTACATATGGTGTCAGCATTGGGATTCGACTCAATTGAAACTAATTGGGGACGCTGCCAAAAGGAACATCAAAATCCCAGGAGAACCAGCTCGGAGGAAATAGATCAACCTCCCAGGAATTGTACCTTTGGACTGGAGGTTGCCTTTTATCCATCAAATACCCTGCGATCACTAACACCCTGCAAATAATTGTTTATCATACAACCCAAGCACCTTTTCCCTTCCCCCAAGTATGTGACTATGCTATGATAAAATAAATTCACATAATCATGTCAACTATTGCAATAAACCAAGTTATGTGTGAGCATGCATTGTCTCGGGAGGATAGCTCAGGGGCAACATGCTCACCCTGGAAGCAAGACGACATGGAGCACCACAGGTTCGATCTCCGGGTCTTGTGAAATGGAGAGAAAGATGTTTGCAAATAAATACTATTATATTCTGTTCGGCCCTGCCTACAAACAGCCCAAAAACCAATGCATTATTGCCCTTACAAATTTAAATGCCCCAGCAGTCAAACTGCAACAGATATCAATCTCCTTCCTCCCTCAAAGATTGCCAGTCACTGCTGAAGAGCAGCAAAAACAGGCCCATTGAACAGGCATGCTTCTTGAACTCGATTACTTGAATCTTTTTGAAGTTGGGGACATTTGTTTAGTTTCAAATGCATTGGAAGTCGAGTGATTCAGGGTTCACCAAAGCATGTTAATCTGCGGTGAGTACAGATTTGGGCCTAGATTTCATTAAATCCAGCAGCTGGTCACCAACGTGAGCCAATGATGATACCTTTACATACTCCGACCATCAAATATGACTTGCCCCTTACTTAGGCTCTGATATTATCCACCACCACCCATTGGCCACCTCCCTGTGCAGGCATCTGTAGCCTTGTGACAGGGCCGTTCATCTTTTCCTATTTTACTGGGCCTGGTCTTAGTGAATGTCTGAGATATAGCAATTATCCATCTTTCCGTTTTTTTTTCTCGGTAGGGTTATGGTTTCACTAAGTGTTTGAGTTGTGTACTTGTTTGGATTTTAACTTAATCAACTTCAAATTGATTCAGATGGTATGAAATGTCTGCCTAAGACCAATTACATTTGATTTATTTTTCACTAAAATAGGTGTGCTTTAAACATTTATCTTTCCGGTAAGAGTTTTCTTGACCATTTCCACGATTGTCATATCCTCTTTTGTAGATGCCATCTCAGAATTCTGAAGTTATTGAATATTTACTATCGAAACACCTTGAGATAACACTAGAATTATTTGTTCTGGTTTCAAAGGATAGTTTTAATACAAGGGGAAGGTGGTCACTTTCAGTTGTCTGAGCTAGAGCCCTACCAACCAGACATGGCCACCCCTGAATTAATAGAAAAACACAAACTATCCTTCTAAAAATCCTATAAATGTTTTTATTTTCAGAAGGAATGGCTCATCCCTAACACAATTCCCAACACCCCCCACCTAACCTGAGAGTGGGTGATCTGCTACCCACCCTGACTGCTCATAGATCACTTGCTGCCAAATTGCTGACCATCCTCCCCCATTTCTAGCGCCCCACTTCCTTGTATATCTGCGTTCCCCACTGTGTCCTTCCTTACATGTTCTTCCCCCATTACTTGTAAAGTGCTCTATTACTTCCTGAAGCTAGGCTAGTACTCAATAAATACTATAATAATAATAATAAGTGCATCCGCTCTGGGTCTATTATTGACCACAAATGATGAAATGCCACAACTGCTGATGTCCAATAACTTTTTGGGTGGGATTTTTTATATCTTGTCCTCTTCTCCATCATATTACGTATCACTGATCCATTACCGATATTTAAATTAAATATTTCCCCATAATAATATGTAGGGAGTTGTCATTAGAAGTTAACTGTATTGATGTTAAGAAATTATGAAACAACATCAATGAGTCAAAGGGTTAATTTTTGCTGGTTTTATCATAAAAATGATTAGGCTAGAATGAATTCACAAATATGTCAGATGAAGTATCAAGATGCTTGTATATTCAATGGGAAATAATAATAATAATTTAGAATTTATTAAGCACTACGAACCAGCATGTATCTGAGCGCTGTTTATTATTACCCACTGTGTGTGGTGCTCATTTATTGACCTCGGAAGGATGAAAGGCTGAGTTTGGTCCTGCCAGGATTCGAACCTGCGACAGCAGGCTTGGATGGCAAAGCGAGCGCTCTACTTGCTGTGCCATCGGACGGGCCAAATAACATAATCTTGTAATGTAAAGTAGCCTATAGCAAACTGCGAAGAACATCCGAATGATGAACGTTCACATTGCGGCCAGCTTGCAGAAAATACTATGTGAAGTCATCACCGAAAAGGTGTTAAAGACCAGGTTTCTTGAATAAGATTATAATGTGTGAGCAAAGAAAGGAAATGCCAGTCAGTGTTAGACTATTTTAAATCACACCATGCCGTATTGCCTGTTTTGATAGTTATGGTGGTTGTAAACGTATGAATTTGTGCTGAATTGGACAGAATGAGTGTTGGCTAGGTGTGCACATCTCACTCTAAATCAGGTCCATCCTGAATCAAAGTAATGCTCAGCAGACTGCACCAGAGTTCAACATTCCTTCATTACTACCAAATGAATGGAGAGCAAGGGGGATTATTTTCAACTGATTGTGGTCTGTGCTCTGTAAACTGATGGGCCTAAGTGTGATGCAGAAAAGGCCACCTCACATTGACCGATGCACAGTGCATCACGCTTCAGTATGGAATGCAGAGTGCAGACCTCCCATTGGAGGATGTCTGGGACAGGTAATGGAATGGAGTGGGGAAGGGATGCAGGGGCCATGCAGTGGAAAGTTGGGTTTGGGAGATGTGAAATTGAGCAGGGGTAGCCTTTGCTGGACGGCCCTCCGCAACGTTACTCTCATAAATGCTGGCTTTTGCCCTCGATGGATTCCAACTGCATCTGCATCTGACTCATTGGTTACATTAGAATATGGGGAATCTCATTACAAATGACAAATACATAAAATATCCCTCAGTATTCCTACATTATAGTGTTGAAACCTAATCCGAATTGCACACACATCTGTCTCAAGAGCATGCTTAATTAACGCTAGCAAGCATTTGCCCACTGACATGTTTGTTTGTAGCCAGAGGGCTAACTTCGTTATTTTTGCTAATATGTTAAGCAAAGTTAGTCTCGGCTCTGGTTGAATACATTGTATTGGGCTACGTTTGGGCAATCCAAACATTCTGTCCCACGTTTCCAAATGGAGTATGTTTTAGTGTCCTTCATAGTGAAGGTCATTGCCTTATTATTGACACAAGTAATTGCTAAGGAATTTATTTAACAATAATAGAGTATAGCGTGTAGAGATTTTTGGAGGCCTATTTGAGTTGCATCCAATAGTACTAAGCGATGCACAAAGGCCATCAACATCATAAAATGTGAAACACATGTTGGCAGAAAGTTGAGCCTTGAATTGGATGCCATTTAAATATTGGCCATGTATAGATGAAACAACATTTTTGGACATTCCACCTTTTCAGAGCCTTTCCCGCTATAATGTCTTTCGACAAAGTTCCCTTCCAATCTAACCATAATACGACAATGATATCCGTATGCAACAGATTGTTGTTTTATTAAATCTCCATCAATACTGCATTTAGTTTCCACCATAACCTATTCCTGAGCACACTGTCAAATGCAGCCATCTAGTATAGGAAAGATAGGGGTGCTATGCAGTAGTAAAGCTCGAAGGTCTAATATGTGTGGCACTATCCCATTATGAAGCCTAGAAACACCCTGTTGATGCAGTGGCAATATTTGATTTGTATTTGCCCATTCCCCTTTTGCTTGTAACAGCAGAATAAAATACATTATTTTACCGGTAGTATCAAACTGTAATGCCGCTATCATCCAATAATTAGGGGGTTTGCCTTATTGCCTTTTTCATAGATGGGCACCAATTGCGATTGAGTCTAAGAGGTTTGGATAATAGAGGTCTGAATAATATTTCTTCATTAATGATTGAATATAAACAGCAATTCATCTGGCTGTTTGTTACAACAATATTTGCCACATTTAAAATCTTTATTTGTTCATAAATATTCCTCTCGGTAAAATCAATAGACCAGCAGGGTTATTGACAATAATTAGATGGTCCCTGGGATTCAAGCAACCTGTAACAGAATAGACTACGAAATCATGGGGTCTCATTATGACAGGGGCGGTAGAGTGATAACGGCGCCAGTAGTGCTGCCGGTGCCGTTATCACTCTACCGCCACATTACGAGTCCTGCTTGCGGGGGCCGCTCTGCACGCCTGGTCAGACCAGACGTGCAGAGCGGCACCCGCGAGCAGAACAGGATGGTAGCAGCGGTACCGTTATGAACGGTACCGCTGCTACCATCCTCCCGATTCCCATTTGAGCCCTATGGGCGCTGAAATGGGAATGGGGACGTACCGGATCCGGGTCCCACAGGAGGGAAATTACCGGGCCCTCCAAGGTCGGAATGGCCAGATAATTCCCCTTTCGCAGGACCCGGTGCGGGAAGTGGGGTTATTAATGAGAAGCCAGAACGTTAGAATTTATGAGTTAGCATCCCTTGCCTTTGTGTCCTATTGGATAGTCATTTACAATGATTTAACCAGTTTTTATACTGTTGCTTTACATTCTTCTACTTCTTAAGAGTAAACAAATATACGCACGCTCGATATATTTTACCTTACCTAGTTCCCTCAACATCTATTTCTTCTTTTCCGCACACAATTGTATCATATCTTTTGTACAAGTTACCACTCCAGGTGATGAGACAAGACCCATGCTTAATGCCTATTTTGGTAGTCCACATCTGATTAATAGAGGAGAACATTCTGGGTTCATAATTTCCCTACCCAGGAATCAACTGTAAACAGCAAAACATTCAGCTTGTCCACATCATTGGGCATTTCTATAACTTTTCTTTTTAGATTTGATTACCTTACTTTCTTACTTCCACTCACCTAATAGCTTACTGGCAACCTAAAGACTCAAATTTAAAATTACATAATCACTGGAATTCGTCTTCAATATTAACAGAGTTGTAACTGTTTTGGCCCACCACTGCATACTGTGGCTTAGCAACACTCCATGGGTGTGCAATGACTGTATATTCACAAGACGCAGGAACTGAGGGCAATTTCAAAGATAACAGTAAGTCAAACCACAAACCATTTGATGATTGAAGATGTCAGAATCTGCTAATTGTTTATGTGCATGGCTAAGCCTGGTGTGCTAACAATCGCCCTGAAAAAGGGTTGGCTGCTGGAAAAGGTAATATATGGGTTAGAAACAGGGAGATCCCATCTGTGAGGTACAGTATTAGCTCCAGATGTAGCCGGGAATTTGAAGTATTTTACACAGCTATGCCTATACTAGAGAATCAAATACTGAAGTAGTGATGATCACTGACCCTGATTATGCTAGGAATAGTTCTGCTGAATGTTTGCAAAGTTGAACATCCAACTGGACGGCAATATGTAACACAAGATCTAGTTGGCAAAAATGAGATGACTATTCAATGAACGAAAATCAGAGGCATTCCAAAGGGCCAGGTGGTCATAAGGATGAGAACGATACAGCAGAATAACTAGTCAAGATTGGAGCAGTAATGGAACAGTACTTCTCGACAGAACATCTACTTTGATAAATCCATGCATCACAGTCTCACAATCCCAATCCAAAAAAGGCAGTGATTTTCCCATTATTGAATGAGTTTTGAGGACAGTGGAAAGGTTGTTGCTGAGGGTGAGGAGTTCTGAGCGGTAGGAGATCTTGAGCTATATTTGCATGTCATCTGTGAAATTGATGAAACTGGAGATCATCATTGATAAACCTTTGCCAGAGGAATTCAACGTATAGGTTGAACCGAAGGTCACATGGGAGATCATTGTGGAACCCTTTTATTTGACTGTGATGGTTTTTATTTGATTGGGGGTCTGGAAAAGAAGTGTGCCCTAGCAGTGACGAAGGAGATACATCACTTAAGCAATAAGCCCCGAGATGTGGGGGCATTTCTGAGTCTGGTAAAGCCCCTGGGCCCATAGTTACAGGCCCGAGCGAAGAAAGCACAATCTTGTTAATCTGAAGATGTTCACAACATATTTGAAATTGCACAAAGGTTGCACAGTAGGTTTGTGCTCATTAAAAACAAATTAGAGACAACTCCACAGGCAGCCTTAAACAAAACTATTCACAGGAGACATACTACATGCAAGGTTAGGGAGAACGTAACAAACTTCCTAGCCCAGGTTCCATTATTATTAGGAAACATGGCTTTGCCAAGGGGGGCGTTGTTCACATTTCAGAGTGATGTTTTATGAGGGAAATAACTCAATCCAATATGTCACTTTTCAGTCAGTCAATAATATTTTAGTTGGATTTCTCCATGAACACTTTTACAAACAACATAAAAAAGTTGACCACAATCATAAAATCTGATACTACACAATAATACAAGATGAAATAAAACAGTATCATAAACATTAAAAACTATTATTTGGCTAAAACACTTAAACATCTCCTCGGGGTGGTGGATTTTACATATTCAAGTGTAGCATAAAGAATATTAAGGCCAGTAACAAAAAGAAAGCATCATCCCTGATATTCTTTGCAGTAAAGTGTGGCCTCAGCCATTTCCTATGCAGGTCAGTATATCGAGACCAAATTAAAAGAATATGGAGCAAACCTATAACACAACCGAGGCTGCAACTACACCCAGGGCTATAATTGAACCCTGGGTATCCTTAGGGGGAGAACAGTCAAAGGGACGGCCAGAACAGTTATCCTGCAATCTGGTGAGCTAATCTCATAAAGATTGTGTCCTATTTCCAGCGATTTTCATTCCCTAACGTAGTACACACCCGGAGCGTATCCTATTTACATGTGACCATGCAGCGAGCGACCTGAAACATGGCTTTGAGTTGGATATATGAATGCTGTTCCATTAGGGTTCGGCTGGAAAGTTGTGATTCCATTAGTTAGCAAGGTGGATTTTAACGACACAAATGGTTGGTAAAGCTTTTGGTATGGCTCTCAACTGGTGATGCCTATGCTACGGAAAGGGATTGGCTACAGGTACAACAATGACACATAGAAATGCGTTGTCACAAGTGATGGCAGCAACACTGCAAATAGGACTGTGCACAGGAAAGGAAAAAGCCAGGAGAAAAAAGGATTGCTGGGACGAGTTTTGCTGTTTGTTTTTCTGGAGGTTGTAGCCTTGGGTCTAGGAGATATGCAATGGTAATGTCTGCCTGGTGCATGATGTACGGTATTTGGGACAGACCTAGATCCAAGGAGTTCCCATGTCTTGGAAAGCGATGACATGTGTAACACCTGACTGGTTTGCAATCCTTCATAAAATGTAACTGAGTTCTGGACTCCCTTCAAATCTGGAAGTTTCCGACTCGTGTGGTTAATAACAGCAATTGTGGACTGGAGAGTTGGTATCAAAGAGCATTCTGTGTGTGGTTGAGTATTTAAAAAAAAGAGCACATTGAAAACATCTGTGCATCTTAGATAGCTAAAGGCAAAGTTTTGAGCAACCAGGCTAAAGACGTGTATTTCGCTGACACGCACTTTGAACTGAATGGAAAGTTAAGCCCATTTAAACAAGAACCTAATATTTCCTTTTAAAATTTGGTTGAGAACAAATCAGCATAAATAAAACGATCCTAATTAGCAAAACACGAGTATTGGTCTTTCTTTGCAATGATGCATATGCTAGTGCGACACTTAGAATTCTGACCCCTAGCTTGCGTCGCATCTAGATAAAAATGTGATTGTTAGCATGTGCCACACTTAGAATTCTGACCTCTAGCTCGCGTCGCACCTAGATAGAAATATGATTGTTAGCATGTGTCACACTTAGAATTCTGACCCCCAGCTTGCGTCGCATCTAGATAGAAATGTGATTGTTAGCATGTGCCACACTCAGGATTCTTAATTTTAGCTCGCACCACATCTAGATAGAAATATGATTGTTAGCATGTGTCACACTTAGAATTCTGACCCCCAGCTTGCGTCGCATCTGGATAGAAATGTGATTGTTAGCATGTGCCACACTTAGAATTCTGACCCTTAGCTCGCGTCGCATCTGGATAGAAATGTGACTGTTAGCATGTGACACACTTAGAATTCTGACCCCCAGCTTGCGTCGCATCTCGATAGAAATGTGACTGTTAGCATGTGCCACACTTAGAATTCTGACCCCCAGCTCGCGTTGCATCTAGATAGAAATGTGATTGTAGCGCTGTTACCACCTGATTTAAGGGTCTGCCAAATCAGGGCTTCAGCGGATTTCTCCCTAGCTCTGAGCTGGAGTGAAATCCGACGAGAATTCGCGCTCATACCGCCAGCGGGAAATCCGCCAGCGGTATGAGCGTGAAATTTCCCCATTGAGCCCAATGGGGAATGGGGCATTCCCGAATGGGCTCAATGGGGAATGGGGAATTCCAAATCTGCCAAACCTGTGATCTGGAGCTAATAGCACCAGTGGGTTTGGCAGTAAGGCAGATAGCGCCAGCGCTATTAGCGCCGTCGTTACCGCCAACTCGTGATGAGGCCCAATGTCTGATTAAGACACAGGCAGTTTATTTAGATGTGAAGATTGTATTAAGAGGATCTAAACAGAACAAAGACATAGTAGAATATTGGAGTGTGATCTAACTTGTGAGGTTACAGAATATTAGTATGAATGTTGGTATGATAAAATGAAATGAATGGTATGTAGGGTTGAATGTTTTTGTGGATCTTAAATAAATGTAAACTGTGTTTTATATTTTTTTACACCATTGGGTGTTATTTGATACAACAAAAATATTTAAAAATGTTGTTTTGAAATGAAGGTATTGAATAATGTGTGAGTATTTATAAAAAGAGCAAATGAATATAATGTCATCCTCTATCTAAGGGTTCAACTTTGTATTGTGTTGAATATTTAGCCCTTTCGACCCTAGATTGTTTTGGGCAATCCCCTTTATTTTTGAAGAAGACATGGCAAAAGTGCCGACGTCATTATGGACCACAGGCCCCTATGACGTAGGTCTGTTGAAGGGGGTTGGAGAAGTAAAGATTAAATTGAAACCAGGAGCAATTTTAACTCAAGCACGACAGTATCCCATGTCTCGAGAGGCAGATGAAGGTATTTTTAAGACAATTTCTGCCATGATGGATCAGGGTATCTTAGTGATGTCAGAGTCACCCTTTAATATGCGATTTATCCTGTGAAAAGAGGGAAAAGGGAGTCATGGAGGCTAATTCAAGATTCAAGGCCGATAAACCAGATTGTAGAGGCCGCGTTCCCTTTAATCCTGCTACAATCGTATGTAATATACCTTTTGAAGGACGATATTTCACTGTGATTGATTTGAAAAATGTGTTTTTCTCAATCCCATCGCACAAAAACTCGCAGGATCTGACATCATTTACGTTCAGGCAAACTCGCCTTAAAAGCACTAGTTTACCACAATGGTATTGTGAGACTGTGTCGGTTTTCAATAGAGTCCTCCAGGTGGACCTAAGCCATTTTGATTTAGAAAGTATTGTGTTGCAATACGTAGATGACATTTTAGTTTACAGCACTTCAGAGAAAGAGTGCAGGCGCGATTCTGCTCAGCTGATGATTACACTTGCTGACAAAGGTGGTGGATTTTACATATTCAAGTGTAGCATAAAGAATATTAAGGCCATTAACAAAAACAAAGCATCATCCCTGATATTCTTTGCAGTAAAGTGTGGCCTCAGCTATTTCCTACGCAGGTCAGCATATCGAGACCAAATTAAAAGAATATGGAGCAAACCTATAACACAACCGAGGCTGCAACTACACCCAGGGCTATAATTGAACCCTGGGTATCCTTAGGGGGAGAACAGTCAAAGGGACGGCCAGAACAGTTATCCTGCAGTCTGGTGAGCTAATCTCATAAAGATTGTTTCCTATTTCCAGCGATTTTCATTCCCTAACGTAGTACACACCCGGAGCGTATCTTATTTACATGTGACCATGCAGCGAGCACATCTCTGGAAAAGCCTCAACCTGAATCATAGCTTTGAGTTGGATATATGAATGCTGTTCCATTAGGATTCGGCTTGAAAGTTGTGATTTCATTAGTTAGCAAGGTGGATTTTAACGACACAAATGGTTGGTAAGGCTTTTGGGATGGCTCTCAATTGGTGATGCCTATGCTACGGAAAGGGATTGGCTACATGTATAACAATGACACATAGAAATGCGTTGTCACAAGTGATGGCAGCAACACTGCAAATGGGACTGTACACAGGAAAGGAAAAAGCCAGGAGAAAAAAAGGATTGCTGGGACGAGTTTTGCTGTTTGTTTTTCTGGAGGTTGTAGCCTTGGGTCTAGGAGATATGCAGTGGTAATGTCTGCCTGGTGTATGATGTACGGTATTTGGGACAGGCCTAGATCCAAGGAGTTCCCATGTCTTGGAAAGCGATGACATGTGTACCACCTGACTGGTTTGCAATCCTTCATAAAATGTAACTGAGTTCTGGACTCCCTTCAAATCTGGAAGTTTCCGACTCGTGTGGTTAATAACAGCAATTGTGGACTGGAGAGTTGGTATCAAAGAGCATTCTGTGTGTGGTTGAGTATTTAAAAAAAAGAGCACATTGAAAACATCTGTGCATCTTAGATAGCTAAAGGCAAAGTTTTGAGCAACCAGGCTAAAGACGTGTATTTCGCTGACACGCACTTTGAACTGAATGGAAAGTTAAGCCCATTTAAACAAGAACCTAATATTTCCTTTTAAAATTTGGTTGAGAACAAATCAGCATAAATAAAACGATCCTAATTAGCAAAACACGAGTATTGGTCTTTCTTTGCAATGATGCATATGCTAGTGCGACACTTAGAATTCTGACCCCTAGCTTGCGTCGCATCTAGATAGAAATGTGATTGTTAGCATGTGCCACACTTAGAATTCTGACCCCTAGCTCGCGTCGCACCTAGATAGAAATATGATTGTTAGCATGTGTCACACTTAGAATTCTGACCCCCAGCTTGCGTCGCATCTAGATAGAAATGTGATTGTTAGCATGTGCCACACTCAGGATTCTTAATTTTAGCTCGCACCACATCTAGATAGAAATATGATTGTTAGCATGTGTCACACTTAGAATTCTGACCCCCAGCTTGCGTCGCATCTGGATAGAAATGTGATTGTTAGCATGTGCCACACTTAGAATTCTGACCCTTAGCTCGCGTCGCATCTGGATAGAAATGTGACTGTTAGCATGTGACACACTTAGAATTCTGACCCCCAGCTTGCGTCGCATCTCGATAGAAATGTGACTGTTAGCATGTGCCACACTTAGAATTCTGACCCCCAGCTCGCGTTGCATCTAGATAGAAATGTGATTGTAGCGCTGTTACCACCTGATTTAAGGGTCTGCCAAATCAGGGCTTCAGCGGATTTCTCCCTAGCTCTGAGCTGGAGTGAAATCCGACGAGAATTCGCGCTCATACCGCCAGCGGGAAATCCGCCAGCGGTATGAGCGTGAAATTTCCCCATTGAGCCCAATGGGGAATGGGGCATTCCCGAATGGGCTCAATGGGGAATGGGGAATTCCAAATCTGCCAAACCTGTGATCTGGAGCTAATAGCACCAGTGGGTTTGGCAGTAAGGCAGATAGCGCCAGCGCTATTAGCGCCGTCGCTACCGCCAACTCGTGATGAGGCCCAATGTCTGATTAAGACACAGGCAGTTTATTTAGATGTGAAGATTGTATTAAGAGGATCTAAACAGAACAAAGACATAGTAGAATATTGGAGTGTGATCTAACTTGTGAGGTTACAGAATATTAGTATGAATGTTGGTATGATAAAATGAAATGAATGGTATGTAGGGTTGAATGTTTTTGTGGATCTTAAATAAATGTAAACTGTGTTTTATATTTTTTTACACCATTGGGTGTTATTTGATACAACAAAAATATTTAAAAATGTTGTTTTGAAATGAAGGTATTGAATAATGTGTGAGTATTTATAAAAAGAGCAAATGAATATAATGTCATCCTCTATCTAAGGGTTCAACTTTGTATTGTGTTGAATATTTAGCCCTTTCGACCCTAGATTGTTTTGGGCAATCCCCTTTATTTTTGAAGAAGACATGGCAAAAGTGCCGACGTCATTATGGACCACAGGCCCCTATGACGTAGGTCTGTTGAAGGGGGTTGGAGAAGTAAAGATTAAATTGAAACCAGGAGCAATTTTAACTCAAGCACGACAGTATCCCATGTCTCGAGAGGCAGATGAAGGTATTTTTAAGACAATTTCTGCCATGATGGATCAGGGTATCTTAGTGATGTCAGAGTCACCCTTTAATATGCGATTTATCCTGTGAAAAGAGGGAAAAGGGAGTCATGGAGGCTAATTCAAGATTCAAGGCCGATAAACCAGATTGTAGAGGCCGCGTTCCCTTTAATCCTGCTACAATCGTATGTAATATACCTTTTGAAGGACGATATTTCACTGTGATTGATTTGAAAAATGTGTTTTTCTCAATCCCATCGCACAAAAACTCGCAGGATCTGACATCATTTACGTTCAGGCAAACTCGCCTTAAAAGCACTAGTTTACCACAATGGTATTGTGAGACTGTGTCGGTTTTCAATAGAGTCCTCCAGGTGGACCTAAGCCATTTTGATTTAGAAAGTATTGTGTTGAAATACGTAGATGACATTTTAGTTTACAGCACTTCAGAGAAAGAGTGCAGGCGCGATTCTGCTCAGCTGATGATTACACTTGCTGACAAAGGTGGTGGATTTTACATATTCAAGTGTAGCATAAAGAATATTAAGGCCATTAACAAAAACAAAGCATCATCCCTGATATTCTTTGCAGTAAAGTGTGGCCTCAGCTATTTCCTACGCAGGTCAGCATATCGAGACCAAATTAAAAGAATATGGAGCAAACCTATAACACAACCGAGGCTGCAACTACACCCAGGGCTATAATTGAACCCTGGGTATCCTTAGGGGGAGAACAGTCAAAGGGACGGCCAGAACAGTTATCCTGCAGTCTGGTGAGCTAATCTCATAAAGATTGTTTCCTATTTCCAGCGATTTTCATTCCCTAACGTAGTACACACCCGGAGCGTATCTTATTTACATGTGACCATGCAGCGAGCACATCTCTGGAAAAGCCTCAACCTGAATCATAGCTTTGAGTTGGATATATGAATGCTGTTCCATTAGGATTCGGCTTGAAAGTTGTGATTTCATTAGTTAGCAAGGTGGATTTTAACGACACAAATGGTTGGTAAGGCTTTTGGGATGGCTCTCAATTGGTGATGCCTATGCTACGGAAAGGGATTGGCTACATGTATAACAATGACACATAGAAATGCGTTGTCACAAGTGATGGCAGCAACACTGCAAATGGGACTGTACACAGGAAAGGAAAAAGCCAGGAGAAAAAAGGATTGCTGGGACGAGTTTTGCTGTTTGTTTTTCTGGAGGTTGTAGCCTTGGGTCTAGGAGATATGCAGTGGTAATGTCTGCCTGGTGTATGATGTACGGTATTTGGGACAGGCCTAGATCCAAGGAGTTCCCATGTCTTGGAAAGCGATGACATGTGTACCACCTGACTGGTTTGCAATCCTTCATAAAATGTAACTGAGTTCTGGACTCCCTTCAAATCTGGAAGTTTCCGACTCGTGTGGTTAATAACAGCAATTGTGGACTGGAGAGTTGGTATCAAAGAGCATTCTGTGTGTGGTTGAGTATTTAAAAAAAAGAGCACATTGAAAACATCTGTGCATCTTAGATAGCTAAAGGCAAAGTTTTGAGCAACCAGGCTAAAGACGTGTATTTCGCTGACACGCACTTTGAACTGAATGGAAAGTTAAGCCCATTTAAACAAGAACCTAATATTTCCTTTTAAAATTTGGTTGAGAACAAATCAGCATAAATAAAACGATCCTAATTAGCAAAACACGAGTATTGGTCTTTCTTTGCAATGATGCATATGCTAGTGCGACACTTACAATTCTGACCCCTAGCTTGCGTCGCATCTAGATAGAAATGTGATTGTTAGCATGTGCCACACTTAGAATTCTGACCCCTAGCTTGCGTCGCACCTAGATAGAAATATGATTGTTAGCATGTGTCACACTTAGAATTCTGACCCCCAGCTTGCGTCGCATCTAGATAGAAATGTGATTGTTAGCATGTGCCACACTCAGGATTCTTAATTTTAGCTCGCACCACATCTAGATAGAAATATGATTGTTAGCATGTGCCACACTTAGAATTCTGACCCCCAGCTCGCGTCGCATCTGGATAGAAATGTGATTGTTAGCATGTGCCACACTTAGAATTCTGACCCCTAGCTCGCGTCGCATCTGGATAGAAATGTGACTGTTAGCATGTGACACACTTAGAATTCTGACCCCCAGCTTGCGTCGCATCTCGATAGAAATGTGATTGTTAGCATGTGCCACACTCAGGATTCTTAATTTTAGCTCGCACCACATCTAGATAGAAATATGATTGTTAGCATGTGCCACACTTAGAATTCTGACCCCCAGCTTGCGTCGCATCTGGATAGAAATGTGATTGTTAGCATGTGCCACACTTAGAATTCTGACCCTTAGCTCGCGTCGCATCTGGATAGAAATGTGACTGTTAGCATGTGACACACTTAGAATTCTGACCCCCAGCTTGCGTTGCATCTCGATAGAAATGTGACTGTTAGCATGTGCCACACTTAGAATTCTGACCCCCAGCTCGCGTTGCATCTAGATAGAAATGTGATTGTAGCGCTGTTACCACCTGATTTAAGGGTCTGCCAAATCAGGGCTTCAGCGGATTTCTCCCTAGCTCTGAGCTGGAGTGAAATCCGACGAGAATTCGCGCTCATACCGCCAGCGGGAAATCCGCCAGCGGTATGAGCGTGAAATTTCCCCATTGAGCCCAATGGGGAATGGGGCATTCCCGAATGGGCTCAATGGGGAATGGGGAATTCCAAATCTGCCAAACCTGTGATCCGGAGCTAATAGCACCAGTGGGTTTGGCAGTAGGGCAGATAGCGCCAGCGCTATTAGCGCCGTTGTTACCGCCAACTCGTGATGAGGCCCAATGTCTGATTAAGACACAGGCAGTTTATTTAGATGTGAAGATTGTATTAAGAGGATCTAAACAGAACAAAGACATAGTAGAATATTGGAGTGTGATCTAACTTGTGAGGTTACAGAATATTAGTGTGAATGTTGGTATGATAAAATGAAATGAATGGTATGTAGGGTTGAATGTTTTTGTGGATCTTAAATAAATGTAAACTGTGTTTTATATTTTTTTACACCATTGGGTGTTATTTGATACAACAAAAATATTTAAAAATGTTGTTTTGAAATGAAGGTATTGAATAATTTGTGAGTATTTATAAAAAGAGCAAATGAATATAATGTCATCCTCTATCTAAGGGTTCAACTTTGTATTGTGTTGAATATTTAGCCCTTTCGACCCTAGATTGTTTTGGGCAATCCCCATTATTTTTGGAGAAGACATGGCAAAAGTGCCGACGTCATTATGGACCACAGGCCCCTATGACGTAGGTCTGTTGAAGGGGGTTGGAGAAGTAAAGATTAAATTGAAACCAGGAGCAATTTTAACTCAAGCACGACAGTATCCCATGTCTCGAGAGGCAGATGAAGGTATTTTTAAGACAATTTCTGCCATGATGGATCAGGGTATCTTAGTGATGTCAGAGTCACCCTTTAATATGCGATTTATCCTGTGAAAAGAGGGAAAAGGGAGTCATGGAGGCTAATTCAAGATTCAAGGCCGATAAACCAGATTGTAGAGGCCGCGTTCCCTTTAATCCTGCTACAATCGTATGTAATATACCTTTTGAAGGACGATATTTCACTGTGATTGATTTGAAAAATGTGTTTTTCTCAATCCCATTGCACAAAAACTCGCAGGATCTGACATCATTTACGTTCAGGCAAACTCGCCTTAAAAGCACTAGTTTACCACAATGGTATTGTGAGACTGTGTCGGTTTTCAATAGAGTCCTCCAGGTGGACCTAAGCCATTTTGATTTAGAAAGTATTGTGTTGCAATACGTAGATGACATTTTAGTTTACAGCACTTCAGAGAAAGAGTGCAGGCGCGATTCTGCTCAGCTGATGATTACACTTGCTGACAAAGGTGGTGGATTTTACATATTCAAGTGTAGCATAAAGAATATTAAGGCCATTAACAAAAACAAAGCATCATCCCTGATATTCTTTGCAGTAAAGTGTGGCCTCAGCTATTTCCTACGCAGGTCAGCATATCGAGACCAAATTAAAAGAATATGGAGCAAACCTATAACACAACCGAGGCTGCAACTACACCCAGGGCTATAATTGAACCCTGGGTATCCTTAGGGGGAGAACAGTCAAAGGGACGGCCAGAACAGTTATCCTGCAGTCTGGTGAGCTAATCTCATAAAGATTGTTTCCTATTTCCAGCGATTTTCATTCCCTAACGTAGTACACACCCGGAGCGTATCTTATTTACATGTGACCATGCAGCGAGCACATCTCTGGAAAAGCCTCAACCTGAATCATAGCTTTGAGTTGGATATATGAATGCTGTTCCATTAGGATTCGGCTTGAAAGTTGTGATTTCATTAGTTAGCAAGGTGGATTTTAACGACACAAATGGTTGGTAAGGCTTTTGGGATGGCTCTCAATTGGTGATGCCTATGCTACGGAAAGGGATTGGCTACATGTATAACAATGACACATAGAAATGCGTTGTCACAAGTGATGGCAGCAACACTGCAAATGGGACTGTACACAGGAAAGGAAAAAGCCAGGAGAAAAAAGGATTGCTGGGACGAGTTTTGCTGTTTGTTTTTCTGGAGGTTGTAGCCTTGGGTCTAGGGGATATGCAGTGGTAATGTCTGCCTGGTGTATAATGTACGGTATTTGGGACAGGCCTAGATCCAAGGAGTTCCCATGTCTTGGAAAGCGATGACATGTGTAACACCTGACTGGTTTGCAATCCTTCATGAAATGTAACTGAGTTCTGGACACCCTTCAAATCTGGAAGTTTCCGACTTGTGTGGTTAATAACAGCAATTGTGGACTGGAGAGTTGGTATCAAAGAGCATTCTGTGTGTGGTTGAGTATTTAAAAAAAACACATTGAAAACATCCGTGCATCTTAATCAGATAGCTAAAGGCAAAGTTTTGAGCAACCAGGCTAAAGACGTGTATTTCGCTGACACGCACTTTGAACTGAATGGAAAGTTAAGCCCATTTAAACAAGAACCTAATATTTCCTTTTAAAATTTGGTTGAGAACAAATCAGCATAAATAAAACGATACTAATTAGCAAAACACGAGTATTGGTCTTTCTTTGCAATGATGCATATGCTAGTGCGACACTTAGAATTCTGACCCCTAGCTCGCGTCGCATCTAGATAGAAATGTGATTGTTAGCATGTGCCACACTTAGAATTCTGACCCCTAGCTCGCGTTGTATCTCGATAGAAATATGATTGTTAGCATGTGCCACACTTAGAATTCTGACCCCTAGCTTGCGTCGCATCTCAATAGAAATGTGACTGTTAGCATGTGACACACTTAGAATTCTGACCCCTAGCTCGCGTCGCACCTAGATAGAAATATGATTGTTAGCATGTGTCACACTTAGAATTCTGACCCCCAGCTTTCGTCGCATCTAGATAGAAATGTGATTGTTAGCATGTGCCACACTCAGGATTCTTAATTTTAGCTCGCACCACATCTAGATAGAAATATGATTGTTAGCATGTGCCACACTTAGAATTCTGACCCCCAGCTTGCGTCGCATCTGGATAGAAATGTGATTGTTAGCATGTGCCACACTTAGAATTCTGACCCTTAGCTCGCGTCGCATCTGGATAGAAATGTGACTGTTAGCATGTGACACACTTAGAATTCTGACCCCCAGCTTGCGTCGCATCGCGATAGAAATGTGACTGTTAGCATGTGCCACGCTTAGAATTCTGACCCCCAGCTCGCGTCGCATCTAGATAGAAATGTGATTGTAGCGCTGTTACCACCTGATTTAAGGGTCTGCCAAATCAGGGCTTCAGTGGATTTCTCCCTAGCTCTGAGCTGGAGTGAAATCCGACGAGAATTCGCGCTCATACCGCCAGCGGGAAATCCGCCAGCGGTATGAGCGTGAAATTTCCCCATTGAGCCCAATGGGGAATGGGGCATTCCCGAATGGGCTCAATGGGGAATGGGGAATTCCAAATCTGCCAAACCTGTGATCCGGAGCTAATAGCACCAGTGGGTTTGGCAGTAGGGCAGATAGCGCCAGCGCTATTAGCGCCGTCGTTACCGCCAACTCGTGATGAGGCCCAATGTCTGATTAAGACACAGGCAGTTTATTTAGATGTGAAGATTGTATTAAGAGGATCTAAACAGAACAAAGACATAGTAGAATATTGGAGTGTGATCTAACTTGTGAGGTTACAGAATATTAGTGTGAATGTTGGTATGATAAAATGAAATGAATGGTATGTAGGGTTGAATGTTTTTGTGGATCTTAAGTAAATGTAAACTGTGTTTTATATTTTTTTACACCATTGGGTGTTATTTGATACAACAAAAATATTTAAAAATGTTGTTTTGAAATGAAGGTATTGAATAATTTGTGAGTATTTATAAAAAGAGCAAATGAATATAATGTCATCCTCTATCTAAGGGTTCAACTTTGTATTGTGTTGAATATTTAGCCCTTTCGACCCTAGATTGTTTTGGGCAATCCCCTTTATTTTTGAAGAAGACATGGCAAAAGTGCCGACGTCATTATGGACCACAGGCCCCTATGACGTAGGTCTGTTGAAGGGGGTTGGAGAAGTAAAGATTAAATTGAAACCAGGAGCAATTTTAACTCAAGCACGACAGTATCCCATGTCTCGAGAGGCAGATGAAGGTATTTTTAAGACAATTTCTGCCATGATGGATCAGGGTATCTTAGTGATGTCAGAGTCACCCTTTAATATGCGATTTATCCTGTGAAAAGAGGGAAAAGGGAGTCATGGAGGCTAATTCAAGATTTAAGGCCGATAAACCAGATTGTAGAGGCCGCGTTCCCTTTAATCCTGCTACAATCGTATGTAATATACCTTTTGAAGGACAATATTTCACTGTGATTGATTTGAAAAATGTGTTTTTCTCAATCCCATTGCACAAAAACTCGCAGGATCTGACATCATTTACGTTCAGGCAAACTCGCCTTAAAAGCACTAGTTTACCAGAATGGTATTGTGAGACTGTGTCGGTTTTCAATAGAGTCCTCCAGGTGGACCTAAGCCATTTTGATTTAGAAAGTATTGTGTTGCAATACGTAGATGACATTTTAGTTTACAGCACTTCAGAGAAAGAGTGCAGGCGCGATTCTGCTCAGCTGATGATTACACTTGCTGACAAAGGTGGTGGATTTTACATATTCAAGTGTAGCATAAAGTATATTAAGGCCATTAACAAAAACAAAGCATCATCCCTGATATTCTTTGCAGTAAAGTGTGGCCTCAGCTATTTCCTACGCAGGTCAGCATATCGAGACCAAATTAAAAGAATATGGAGCAAACCTATAACACAACCGAGGCTGCAACTACACCCAGGGCTATAATTGAACCCTGGGTATCCTTAGGGGGAGAACAGTCAAAGGGACGGCCAGAACAGTTATCCTGCGGTCTGGTGAGCTAATCTCATAAAGATTGTTTCCTATTTCCAGCGATTTTCATTCCCTAACGTAGTACACACCCGGAGCGTATCTTATTTACATGTGACCATGCAGCGAGCACATCTCTGGAAAAGCCTCGACCTGAATCATAGCTTTGAGTTGGATATATGAATGCTGTTCCATTAGGATTCGGCTTGAAAGTTGTGATTTCATTAGTTAGCAAGGTGGATTTTAACAACACAAATGGTTGGTAAGGCTTTTGGGATGGCTCTCAATTGGTGATGCCTATGCTACGGAAAGGGATTGGCTACATGTATAACAATGACACATAGAAATGCGTTGTCACAAGTGATGGCAGCAACACTGCAAATGGGACTGTACACAGGAAAGGAAAAAGCCAGGAGAAAAAAGGATTGCTGGGACGAGTTTTGCTGTTTGTTTTTCTGGAGGTTGTAGCCTTGGGTCTAGGGGATATGCAGTGGTAATGGCTGCCTGGTGTATAATGTACGGTATTTGGGACAGGCCTAGATCCAAGGAGTTCCCATGTCTTGGAAAGCGATGACATGTGTAACACCTGACTGGTTTGCAATCCTTCATGAAATGTAACTGAGTTCTGGACACCCTTCAAATCTGGAAGTTTCCGACTTGTGTGGTTAATAACAGCAATTGTGGACTGGAGCGTTGGTATCAAAGAGCATTCTGTGTGTGGTTGAGTATTTAAAAAAAACACATTGAAAACATCCGTGCATCTTAATCAGATAGCTAAAGGCAAAGTTTTGAGCAACCAGGCTAAAGACGTGTATTTCGCTGACACGCACTTTGAACTGAATGGAAAGTTAAGCCCATTTAAACAAGAACCTAATATTTCCTTTTAAAATTTGGTTGAGAACAAATCAGCATAAATAAAACGATACTAATTAGCAAAACACGAGTATTGGTCTTTCTTTGCAATGATGCATATGCTAGTGCGACACTTAGAATTCTGACCCCTAGCTCGCGTCGCATCTAGATAGAAATGTGATTGTTAGCATGTGCCACACTTAGAATTCTGACCCCTAGCTCGCGTTGTATCTCGATAGAAATATGATTGTTAGCATGTGCCACACTTAGAATTCTGACCTCTAGCTTGCGTCGCATCTCAATAGAAATGTGACTGTTAGCATGTGACACACTTAGAATTCTGACCCCCAGCTTGCGTCGCATCTCGATAGAAATGTGACTGTTAGCATGTGCCACACTTAGAATTCTGACCCCCAGCTCGCGTCGCATCTGGATAGAAATGTGATTGTTAGCATGTGCCACACTTAGAATTCTGACCCCCAGCTTGCATCGCATCTAGATAGAAATGTGATTGTTAGCATGTGCCACACTTAGAATTTGGACCCCCAGCTTGTGTCACATCTCGATAGAAATGTGACTTTTAGCATGTGCAACACTTAGAATTCTGACCCCCAGCTTGCGTCGCATCTCGATAGAAATGTGACTGTTAGCATGTGCCACACTTAGAATTCTGACCCCCAGCTCGCGTCGCATCTAGATAGAAATGTGATTGTTAGCATGTGCCACACTTAGAATTCTGACCCCCAGCTCGCGTCGCATCTAGATAGAAATGTGATTGTAGCGCTGTCACCACCTGATTTAAGGGTCTGCCAAATCAGGGCTTCAGCGGATTTCTCCCTAGCTCTGAGCTGGAGTGAAATCCGACGAAAATTCACGCTCATACCGCCAGCTTGAAATCCGCCAGCGGTATGAGCGTGAAATTTCCCCATTGAGCCCAATGGGGAATGGGGCATTCCCGAATGGGCTCAATGGGGAATGGGGAATTCCAAATCTGCCAAACCTGTGATCCGGAGCTAATAGCACCAGTGGGTTTGGCGGTAGGGCAGATAGTGCCAGCGCTATTAGCGCCGGCGTTACCGCCAACTCGTGATGAGGCCCAATGTCTGATTAAGACACAGGCAGTTTCTTTAGATGTGAAGATTGTATTAAGAGGATCTAAACAGAACAAAGACATAGTAGAATATTGGAGTGTGATCTAACTTGTGAGGTTACAGAATATTAGTGTGAATGTTGGTATGATAAAATGAAATTAATGGTATGTAGGGTTGAATGTTTTTGTGGATCTTAAATAAATGTAAACTGTGTTTTATATTTTTTTACACCATTGGGTGTTATTTGATACAACAAAAATATTTAAAAATGTTGTTTTGAAATGAAGGTATTGAATAATTTGTGAGTATTTATAAAAAGAGCAAATGAATATAATGTCATCCTCTATCTAAGGGTTCAACTTTGTATTGTGTTGAATATTTAGCCCATTCGACCCTAGATTGTTTTGGGCAATCCCCTTTATTTTTGAAGAAGACATGGCAAAAGTGCCAACGTCATTATGGACCACAGGCCCCTATGACGTAGGTCTGTTGAAGGGGGTTGGAGAAGTAAAGATTAAATTGAAACCAGGAGCAATTTTAACTCAAGCATGACAGTATCCCATGAGAGGCAGATGAAGGTATTTTTAAGACAATTTCTGCCATGATGGATCAGGGTATCTTAGTGATGTCAGAGTCACCCTGTAATATGCGATTTATCCTGTGAAAAGAGGGAAAAGGGAGTCATGGAGGCTAATTCAAGATTTAAGGCCGATAAACCAGATTGTAGAGGCCGCGTTCCCTTTAATCCTGCTACAATCGTATGTAATATACCTGCTGAAGGACGATATTTCACTGTGATTGATTTGAAAAATGTGTTTTTCTCAATCCCATTGCACAAAGACTCGCAGGATCTGACATCATTTACGTTCAGGCAAACTCGCCTTAAAAGCACTAGTTTACCACAATGGTATTGTGAGTCTCTGTCGGTTTTCAATAGAGTCCTCCAGGTGGACCTAAGTAATTTTGATTTAGAAAGTATTGTGTTGCAATACGTAGATGACATTTTAGTTTACAGCACTTCAGAGAAAGAGTGCAGGCGCAATTCTGCTCAGCTGATGATTACACTTGCTGACAAAGGATATAAAGTTGACAAAGAAAAGTTACAATATTGTGAACAAGAAGTGTTATACATAGGCCAATTGATTTCACTTGAAGGAAAGAAGGTTACTCCTGATAGAGCTGGTGCTATTTTGAAAACTTTAAAGCTACACACGATGAAACACATGCAGAGATTTCTGGGATTATGTAACTATGTGAGAGCATGGGTCTTTCACTACAACTCATATATAAGGCCTTTATTACAGGCTTTAGAGAAAGCACAGGCAATGTAGGAAAACATTGTGTGGACTGAGGAAATGGAAGAAGGTTTGAGGAATTGAAAAAGGCAATTTGCACAGCTCTAGTTTTAGGGATTCCTAATTATGCTAAGGAATTCTTTTTATTCTCGCATACAGATGGCACTGTTATGACAGCAGTACTTACGCAGAGAACTACATTGGGGTACAAGCCCCTTACATACTACAGTAGGATTTTAGACCCAGTAATGAGGGGTAATTTTCCGTGCAAACAATCTTTGACAGCCACCTCATTCGCCATAGAGAAGGCTGAAAGCATAGTGATGGGATGCTCTATGACGTTATTTGTTGAACATACATTGTTTGCCATTTTAGAGAAACCAAAAGGCACGTTGACTTCTCAGAGGGCTTCTGCCTATGAAGTAGTCATTTTGAATCCAGCAATCAAAATAGTTCAATGCAGAATAGTGAACCCTGCCATGTTCGTTGCTGAACCACTGGCAGAAGACGAGCATACGCATGACTCTTCGAACTATGAAGAGTTCTATGATGAAATCCCTAGGATAAAAGAAAATGCATTGACAGGCAGAGTAATTGTTTTTATTGATGTTTCTTCAAGGATCGATCAAAATGATGGGCCGAGATACACAGGTGCCACTGTGGTAAAGCACACAGCCAATGGGGAGTTTCAAAAGATGGTAAGTGCTTGACTACCGTCTCATTATTCAGCACAGGCTACAGAGTTAGTGGCGGTGATTGTCACGCTCAAGAATCATGCAGACCAGGAAGTAACAGTGTACAGTGACTCTGCCTATGTGACGTCAATGGTGCATGCAGGGTTAGCACGTTGGAAAAGGAGGGGCTTCCTCGGAGCAGATGGCACTCCAGTGAAGCAAGCTGCCTAATTGGACACGCTTATTAAGGCACTGCAATTCCCTGTAGCCATCGCAGTCGTTAAATGCGCAGCAGGTACTAAAAGGGCAGACTTTATCTCATGTGGAAACCAAGCAGAAGACAATGAAGCCAAACCCGCTGCATTTTCAGAAAATATAATGTTATTTGATACACCTGATCTAAATGAAAACAAATGTTGTAATGATGAATGTGTCTGAAGGATATAGTAATTTGCCAAAGACACAATTAATAGAAGTCCAGGGAGAAGCACCTCAAGATGAGAATTCTTTGTGGACGCAAAGAGGGTGTTCTTTAAACCCCTCTGAAGCATTGTGGTGACAAGACAGCACTGGTAAACTGGTGACGCCTGTACCTTTATTAAGGGTGGTGCTGGAACAGCTACACTACCCTGTGCACACAACTAGAGAGAACCTCACTGCAACTATTGTAGAGGATTGGTTTGTACCAAATTTGCTAGAACATGTTGCGTTGTATGTAGTTAACTGCATTGTGTGTCAAAAATTCACAGCTCGGCATACACTGCACACAGGGGAGTTATTCGAGACCCAATAGCCCCTTTCAGCATTTCCATATCGACTATGTTGACATGTTGCAAGTATGTAATGGATATAAATACATGATTGTAGTAGTTTGTCCCTTTTCAGGATGGATTGAAGCTGGTCCGTGTACACACTCAGACTCTACCTGTGCAGCAAATTCTTAGTATGGGAAGTGTTTCCTAGATGGGGAATATGTGAAGTAATGAGGTCAATGGGCCACATTTTGTGAATCAGACATTTCAGCAAATCAGCCTGTTGCTTGGTGTGAAGCACGCTTTCTCTTCGGCTTATCATCCACAAGGAAATGGGATCTGTGAACAGCTCAACGGCATGCTTAAAGAACAAATAGCCAAGTTGAAGCTTACTTTGAAGAAAGGGTGGTTGCATTGCCTACCACTGGCAGTATATGCATTGAGGAACCAACCAGGTTCGGAGCACTATCTGACCCCCCATTAGATAGTGTTAGGGAGGCGAATGATGACACCCCTCACACCTCCATCCAGAGTTAGAAGTGATGCTCAGCCTACATCTAAATTGTTAGGAATGGAGCTACGTGACTATCTTATGTGTATTACTTCAAGAATCTATGTCATTTCAGGACAGCTACGACAAAAACAGTGTGGGGCAGCACAGAACACAGAAGGAGATGTTTCAACGAGTCGTGTTCAAGAACTAAGTCTTCGCAAATTATTCCCTGGAGATGCGGTCCTAATCCACAATTTTACAAGGAAGTGACACAAACCCAGATTTAATGGCCCCTTCATTGTGGACGACATCACACTGTCTGCAGTCAGAATGCAAGGCAGATGTGCTTGGACTTTTCTAGGTGACCTAAAAATCTATGCTGGAGGGACCCCGTCAACCCGGCACCCTTCGGAAGCAAGCATCAGGGAAGAACCTCAGCAAATGCAGACAAGGTCTATGATGAGGAAGAAGGACGCAGAGGCTGTCAAGTGAAAGATAAAGTGTTCATTGGACTGTGGCTTGGTTCGAGACACTCTTTTAGCCATTTATAAAAGAGATAAGGGAAGCTGATTCGAAAACTCTGTGCAGTCATTTCAGGGCAAAGGGAAGATCCTTTGTTCTTAAAGCCACAGGAGTTTGTTGTCTTTGGACTGAGGCATGCTTATGCTTTGATAAGAAGAAAAACATGCCAAATTCTGAGTTAATATTTGATAATTGGAAGATGGGGCAGTGCCCTGATTCATTTCTCACAGAGTTCCTGTTTGAATGCGTCCATGGTGGTACCTAATGACAACGTTTCACTGATCATATTCAAAGGTGTTGCGCACATATCCTGCAATTGTGGGGAGAACTACTAGCATTCACGTTTTCCTGCAAGATCCTAAGAATGGACAATCTTAAGGAGATTGCTCGGAGCAATTATTGAGCTAATTCTGCAGCTTCCTGAATACAGTGGGGAAAGGACAAATGCCCCTATCAGCTGATAATGCACATCAGTTTGGTCTTCTATTACCAGGTTGAAGAGTGTACACAGCTTGTTGGAAAACATCCTGATGTGCATACATTCCTAAGGTACCCGAGAAATAATGTGGCATTAAACGTGGTCTTGAGAGACATCATATTCCAAGTGAATGCTTGTTCTGAGCGAATTCTCAGGTCAGAGTGAAACTTTCCTTCGAGGGACAGATCGAGAGGTTGATGGTCAGACAGAACTTTTGTTTCATGCTGAAAGAAATTCATCATGTCATCTGGTTTAAGACAGATTTGAGGCACAGACTGGGAACTGGTATATGTCATTGAACTTTTTTAGACTTACTGAAGTAGATTGAAAGCATTCTAGAAGACACTTTCTGGAGAAAAGACGTCTAAAGTACATTCGTTGAAATTATTTTTCTTCTTGCTGGAGAGACATCTGCATTTCATCTGATGAAAAACTGATTCGAGGAGATCATTGAAGAGTCGTGTTCTTGTTATCCAGTTAGCAGGCAGCTCTTCAAGGACAAGTTGCCAAGTCAAGTCAGCAGCTTCCAGAAGCAGTACATAATGCTGCTGTATTAATGTAATTTTTTCCTTCCTTAGGTAATACAGATGGGATGAATTAGTAGCAATATTATCATGCCAGACGCGGCGAGACATCCACATTGTCCACAAAATTGATGCTGTAAAATCTCCTATCTCTGTATTCTTTATGCTTGCATCCTTTTCATAAAGATACTGCTTTCACTCGCAGTACACACATCGTACTACATTGATGTACATGGAGCTAAGACTCCTGTGTATCTTCCTGGGCAGAAGGAAGGTACAATCGTGGCAACTTCTAGGCACCCAAGACCCCGTGTAGTCATTCCTGTTGTAAAGAAAAATGACAAACTGCCTTAGTCTAAGATAAATGTCACTAACAGTCATTCAAATGCAAAATGCGTTTTAGAAACTCTTTTTGGACACGAAAGACAGGCTTTGCAAGAGAGGCAAAAGAAATGGATGATAGAAGATGAGCCCACACAGATAATGCATGCAAATACACATTATCCTGTGATAAATGACCCAAGGGTAAACTTAAAAGGAAGTCACATTTAGAGATTCTGAAAGACAGTTTTAACCTAAAAGGTATGCTGAGAGGATGAAACTTTCAGGCAACACCAGCACATATAGGTGTACCTAGTCCACTGATAAATGTACCTATGATTAATCCAGTTAGAAGGAGTTATGCTGACACACTTTATGAAATGATTATAGAAGGTCATGTGAAAAGAACAAGGCCTAAAAGAAGCACCAAGGAAGATGATTTTGAACTAAATGATTAACTTGGGAAATAACACATGGTATCAACATATGAAGGAAGTGGGAAGATGTACATCAAAAGAGGAATGCTTTGTATGTGCACTCCTGCCTTATAGTATGGGGAAGTCTGAAATCTTCATAGCTATTGAAATAGATGTCCAGACAGCTCATTGGCCCTCATTAGGACCCTGGCGGAGAGGGTTTTACGCCAGCGTAGTGCATGGCGTACCTCTCCGCCAGACTACGAGTTCCCGTAGCGCCATGGATGATTTTTACGCCTGCTTTTTGCAGGCGGAAAAATCCATGGCGCTACGGGACTTGTTGTTAATTACGCCACCGTAATTTACGGTGGCGTAATTAACGCCTTCCCCACTCCCATTATACCCTATGGGGCAAGAATGGGAATGGGGAAGGGTAAAATGGGGATTGGGGACTTACCGCCCCGCCAAGGTCGGCATGGGGCGGTAAGTCCGCCAACCACCTTGGCGGAGTTGGCAGCTTAGCGCCATGGACCATGGTGCAAATTGCACCATGGTCCTCCGCCAGGGTCCTAATGAGGGCCATTGTCTTTAGCACATAGCACTTTGCAGAATCAGAGGCCAGTTCATGGGTCGAGATGCTTATCTCAAATAGGTAACTGAATGGGCAGATCCAGATGATGATGACTATATGCAAGATACAAAGACAAGAAACAGAGCCCATACTAAGAATCATGTGATCAGATATGAGAAGCCTGGAGTGAAAGGAGCTGGAATCAGATGGGAAATAAAAAAACTGTCCAGGAAAATCTGCAGAAGAAATTTGTAGATGGAAGAACAGGGGTCAAATGCAGATTGGGCGATCAGTGTTATCACCAGACAGATGGGAAGGAGTAGTGATCTCCAGAGCCTGGGTGATCATTGGTTGTTATAAACCTGCCATTGACATCGTACCGAATGGCTGCAAGCAATTATGGCCAAGACTTCTTAAGCTACTGACTTGTGGGGAAGACAGGGGAGGGCACTTGCAGATAGTGCCCTTGGAGAGTGCAAAACTATGCTTCATAAATAATGGTACAAGAAAAGTTGGAGAGAATCAGAAATGTGGTTGAATCTTTGATGTACCAAGAACGATACATGGAACAGCAGTAATCATGGATCACTATTGGGCATAAATGATGCTACGCAAGGATTGAGGAGGACGATGCTCATTAGTGAATGTCATTGTTGCAGCATTAAAAAGTGATCTAAATCTTGACAGTTTGTCAAAAGCAGATGCTCACCTGAGGGAAAAGAGATCTGTGGAGCTAATGACGAGGATGAAGAGAGAGAACTATTTTTCAGCAAAACTCATAGAAGCTTTTGACGTTATTCCATATGAGCACAGGCTGTTCAACCAGACCTCATCAGTCTTCACCTTAATTTTCATGCTGAGTATCCAGGTTGGAGCAAAAACGAAATGGCTTCAAATCACAAGATGGGAATTGCTACAGATGGTCTACATGACTATAAGGGATTCAATACAATCAGAGAAGAGATGAGAGAAATACGATTGATGATTCTCCAGAACAGCTATGTATTGGATATGATTACAGCGATGGATGGAGGTGTTTGTGAAAAAACTGTAGAATCATGTTGCACATACAGTCTCATGATCACGAAAATGGAACCTTGACAGAGGCCATAGACATGCTGACGAAGCTCCATGGTCGGATGATAGACGAAGTAGAAGACATTGCTGATGATAGCTGGTTTGGATTGCTCTTTTCTTGGGTTCCACAATGGATGGCAGACATTTTCAAGTTTCTTGGAGCCCTGATAGTAATGATATTGCTTGGATTATTTGTGATCAAGATAATAATCTCACAATGCAAGAAGACAGAAAAGAAAGCAACAGGATGAAGATCATGATCAATGTAGAGCCAGGATGGAAAGCCAAAGACCTGACAGATGAAGAAATCAGAGACTTTGTGAAGGCCAGGATCCATGCATCAGAGGCGATGAAATACCTGTATCCAAAGAAACATAAAAAGTATGTAGGAAGATGGATCTATTTCAGTCCAAGTGGACAATGCATGCCCATGACATGGAACAAAGATGAGTATGTCAAATCAGCTGTATGCCTGAAGGTAGTCATACAAATATGGATTGCAAAGAAGCTCTTTTTCAGAAGAGGATGCCTGGATGTGAAGGATGATGAGAGAGTGGTCGATGAATCACCCAGAGGGGGGTGTGTAGAGGAGGAGCTAAGTACCCCCAACTAAAGCGACCTGCTCATATTACTTGTATGTTGTAAAACAGAGTATGTGACATATACGGAACAGTTGAAGCGACAAAGGCCAAAAAGAATCCTCGAGGCAAGATTCCCATTGAGGAAACCATACCTGCACACAAGGAAATATGATGGTGGTTTAAATAAGATTCCTGAAGAAGCAGAGTAAATAAATGGCCAAGAAGAGTGGTGATGTCACCAACCATCACCAGTAAATGTCACACAGAGCTGAGTTGAAGTATATAGAAGGTGCAGACACAAGAGAATGAAGATATTCTATAAGGCATCAAGAAAGTATCAAGGATAAGTGACATCTTGGAATCAAGGTGAAGAAGCTCATGCTACAGAAACAGATGAAGACATCAAGATATTTTACACGTGTACAGATGCAAAAGAAACACAAGCAGACAAAATAATCTTGAGGCTAGCTTTATAGTGAATCGATTGCGGCAAGCACCAATATATGTATATATGCATATGGACAAGTAAAGGATGTATGTCTCCACTACGCATTATAGCAGTGTTGGACACTAGCAAAAAAGCCTTATTTCTAGTATGTAACAGTTAAAAAGCAGCTTGAATTACAAAGTGAATCTCAGCAGACAGGGTTTGATGAGCCAAGAAGCCAAGGTCTTATGAAACTGGAGTAAACTGACATTGGACAACAATCGTGTAAAAGAACAAAGCTCTTGTTCAGAAGGCATGAACGAAACAAGAAAGACATCATAGGTTCTTTAAAAAATAGTATTTTAAATGCACTAGAAGCTCGATTTCATGGTCTCCAGTTACATGGAAGGATGAAGTTGTACGAATGAGATGGTCACACATACGCACGAGGGCAGAGTGTGCCTTCAATCCCTGATTTTCTCAGAGCTAAGAGCACTCTCAAGGCCGAGCTTCAAAACCTAATTGACAGTAGACCACTGAGGTGATGATGGATTGATATGCTAATTAGTGGGAAGCAATGGTTAAGGCGAGCTCACCAGCATCTGGATGGCCAGCCTGCATGCTGCTAGACGTAGGTGGAAAAGAACTGACGGATGTTAGAGTACCAACCAATTGTAGAGGACTGCGTAATTAAGGGTCCTATAGTTGTGTAACCAATGGGACGTCGTACATTTAGTGATGTTCATAGTGGTCATTTTTAGGGGAGGGCTTAGTTGCCACACCTGATATTAAGTAACCAATTACCTTCATTCACTATCTCATACTAGTATGGATCGTATACGGATCGTATACTGAGATTTTCACTGAGAGCCTATCACCCATACTCATAGGTTTTTGTAGTTTGCCACGTAGGATGATGTTAGTAAAACATAGGCTAACGTCACTGATGAAGAGTTTTGTGTATAAAGTCTCAGTTTTTACTAGAATGCATTGAGTAAGAGGATCGAGCGAGTTTGTTGATGTTTGTTGTACTCCCTGTTTTAGATAATTGATATTAAAACAGTTTTCCTTTTGCCAACTTCCAGAGTCGTTTCAATTATTGATGTATGAATATAAATCTGGATCTCCATCCATCTCCAGGGTAATTGCTACTCAGCTTGAAGGGATGAGTTGATCAATTCAACGGCAAGACCCACTTTTCTGTATGCTTCTATACATGTACTCTATTATTATACTGATCACATATAGGTGTAACTAAAGGTCAGATTCATCAGAGAAATTGCAAGACTAACGCTTTGGCTCATGATCATTCAATAATGTCAACACTTTAACCTTGAAGCTCATCCCTATCTAATCTGAGTTTGGCTTTAATGGCACCAAGCAAAGCAAAGACTCATCCAATCCCGGTTGTCTGGTATGGATTACAAGGGGTTCAAGCTGAAAATCGCTCCAAGCACAATATTGCCTGAATGTATCATCAGCAGTAACCTCTCCTTTAAATGCCAAAAATCCAAAAAGGGCCACCAACACCTATTTATAACTAACTCCCTTGCTGAAAATAAAATAATGTTCACTCTGTAAGTTTATAACTGGCTTCCAAGCATTAGTACAAGCAAGCCTGTGACGATGAAACAAGCGCCTCACAGGTTCACACACCTCAGCCCTTGCATCACTCAAAGAAGTACTTGAATTGAAGACAACATAATCAATGGCATTACAATAGCTAACCAAAGATACCCATGCAAAGTGAGCTGCAATGACTGATTATACCAGCCTGGATCATCTATAAATTGGAGTGCCTCACGTAAAATGTGACAAAAATGAATTCACCACTTTGCATGGCATGAAGCTTATCCATCTCTGACCTCCAGCACAACTAAAACCCACAACAACATAAAAGTTTATACTGACATATGTTTGAAAGCACAAACCTGTTAACTAGTCATATTGTAAACTTATAAAACAACATGCTAATTGCCAACCAAATAGCACAAATGTTCCAGCAATTACTAAGTAAGCACAGAAAAATCATATGGGAAACTAAATAGGCAAATGTATTGCGTCTCACCAGGTGTCCACCACACCCATTACCTCTCTGGATCTCTTGAAGACACTCTGTATAGCGTGTGGTCTCTAGAGCATTCCTTGGCATGCTGTAAGATAGTTTGTCAATGATATGAATTGATTGAGGTTTTTTAATGGCACTGAACTGAAACCAGGACATTAGGGATTTTTTGTTGATATGCTATTTGAATGAGGCAGTGGCAAAACTAAGAAAACTCAATAATATTGTTAAAATGGATGCCATATAGTTGAGTCAGTACATAATCTAGTTTAAGATATTTGTTTCAGTGGGTAGGTACATTCTGTTTTGTTTGAGTTCATTTTCAAGTAGATGAGGGCATCCATTATTTAATTATGTTTAAAGAGGATCTGAGGTTTTGGTTGTCAGCATATGATACCTTGAGATATATGTGCATGTTTTCTGAATATAAGTGGACTGAAATAACCTGATTGACTACACGCATATCCAGGGTTTCTATATAAGCATTACATATTACAACATATTACCCAAAGGAGTGGGGAATGTGAAGATTTCGTTAGGATACCTTTTTGTTTGTTTTAAAGGAAGGCTGGAAAATAACTTAGTACTCATCTATTGATACCCATTTGTGAGAAATGTGTGAACATTAGAGCCATGTATCAAAGGCAGTTGGTAAATCAATAAGAACCTGTAGATGTGGATGTTCACAGTCGGTATTCCAAACGGCATCGTCAACTATCTCATTGTTGAGTATTGCATGCTACAGTGAGTGCAAAAAACTCATGTGTATTTATGAAGTAGTGGATGGTTATTGAGATGTTCTTGTTAGTAGACACTAAGGGGCTCATATTTGAGTCCTGTGGTATTTGTCGGCGTGAACATGTTACGTTTGCACTTTAGCATAGCCTGGTCCCTGCTGTCAAATTATTGTCATTTGAATGGCAGAGTGCAAAAGCTGGGCAAAAGGTTGCGTACAAACATGCATGCTGCCTTTTGCTCTTTTGTTTTTCACTGCGTCTTGAAAATCGAGTAAACGCTGCCTGTCAAGGTTACGTGGCAGGCAGTGCAAATGCTGGAGTATTGGTATGGTGGAGAGGAAGGGACCAGTGGAAACACAAGTTACGTTCCAACTCTCCTCTCCACCATACAAATTCATGAAAATGGTCAGCGGTGTGAATCTACTACGTAAAAGCCTGGCGCAAGGCGTTTACTCTGTAGATTCCCTTCACAGCCCATTTAGGATGGGCTCCTAAGAGTTTTTATGAATTCCAGGTACATCGATGGAATTCACAATGTCCGGGATGGGCTCAGTTATTCAATAGGAAGGGATGTCATAATACAGGCTAATGATGCAATCTACAAATGAGATGGCCTTTAAAAAGGGACAATGATGTTAATATCAGTAACATGTAAAGCACTGAATGTATGCCAAATGGCTATGGCACAAGGGGCATGTGTTTGTATTTTTGATGACATGTAGAATGAGATTGTCTCTAATAGTTTTCATTTTTCAGATGGAGCATTGATTGATTTCAGTAAATATCTTTGTGTGTTATAGGTGGTGACATTGTAGGATGTATGGAACATTGAGCTGTCCCGAAAAAGATTTTGGATTTGTAGTTGGCTTGGTGATGGTATTGAGATCCTGTTAGATTTGGCTTTGATGAAGCATTGGTTCATAACAGAATGGGTAGTCTTTAGAAGTATGAGGACATTAGGTACATGTTATTATTTTTGTATCTTTGCAAATGCTTCTTTTAATTTTCTTATGTTCTGCTCTATGCTCAGGGCCACGAGGTTTGGCTTTTACTTTTCTAGTTGTGAGAGAATTATGTTGACCCACAACCTGGTGAAGGGTTTTGCCAAGAGTAAGTGCTAACATATCAGTGTCTGTAAAGGTGGTGGGAGGAATGAAATACAGATCAGTGAATGATTTAATGAATCATTACTTTTTGAATGACCTCAATGTTCTTTTTGTAGGTTTGAATTAGAAAATAGGTAAAATATTTATTATTGGAAATTGTGACTTCTATAGAAAATGCAGCGGTCAAACCAGTGGTGTTGGTTCTGGAAAAGAGCGAAGAAATGGCCAGGAGAACAATATTGTATTTGCTGTGCATGGATGAGGACATGTGGAATATGTGGTTTGTGAGGAGAATAAATCCAGTAAGGCATCTTTAAAATGCTTGTTCTCAGTGTGGCCAGTCCATTATTATAATTAGAGATTGTGCTGTTGGCTGTATATTCAGAATTTACAGAGAGACCTTCTTTGTTGTAACCACAAATAATTTAAATACGGTTGCATGTGATGGGAATGTGTGTTTGTGTGTGGGCGGGTGTTAGTGTGCATGTGTGCTTGTGTGTGTGTGTGTATTCTATGTATATGGGCATGGGTGTGTGCATAAGAGAAGTTGTGGTAATAGACAGAGGATTAATAAATAATGCAATCACGATTTGTGATGGTGTGGTTTAGGAAGGAGCTTGTTCAAGTGGAATTCCGCAGTAGTGTGAGCTATATCTATGTGGAGAAAATCAAATAGTTTTTAGTGTGGGAGATGAGAACAGAAATGATGGAAGTATGTTTTGTAGTGAACAGACATTAAGAGGTGTACTCTTACTCTGAAGGTCGAGTGAAACAATGTTTATGATTTTACTGGGAGGATGTGCCACACTCTTTATTGACTACCAATTTTGGGCCGGATTTATAGAAGTGTTTTAAAATGACGCAATCCCATAGGAAAATGTTCCATGAATCACTCCCTTTGTTTCAGCAACACTTTTTTTATTTACTTTTTTGAAATGTCAAGTGTAATCTTAAAAAGACTTGATACCTGAGAAAAACAGAATAGTGAAAAGTAATATGTGATTTAAGGTTTTTAAGAATCATCTGTATGTCACTTTCTTTCTGGTGCAGGCTTAGTTCCATCTCAGTTTCCAAATCTCTCAGAGATTCCATGTAGATGTTAAACGACATCTGTGACAATATCAAGACAATAATTTTATAGAGCTCATCCTAGCACAAAGCAATAGAGGGCCTGTGCAATTTACACGTACAAAATCCAGACAACGTCAACCAATAAGGTACATTAAACAGATATAGAAACAGTGCAGATGAACCAAGCTAAAACGGGTTGAAGAAAACAAGAACAGTGCAAAGACATGCAAGCAGAAGAACATGTATATTAACAGCCTTCCTGGACTCCAAAAGGGATGCAAAAATGTGATCATTCTAAGCATGCTAAGCAGTGGCTGTGCACATTGGGAAGAGAACCAAAAGTACCCAAACCGAGGGGTATGACAACGGAGGAGAGTAGCACAACCATGCACTGGATAAGATGTCATTTAACAACTCATGACTGACAATGTCAAAACCAGCTGAGTGATCAATGAGTCCAGCACTCACATGACAATGGGCCTCATTATGAACCAGACGCTAAGTGTTTAACGGCGCCGTAAAAGGCTGCATCGCCGTTAAACCCTTAACGCCTGATTACGAGGTCCCTTTGCGGGACCCGACCTTAACGGCTGGTTTTACCAGCCGTTAAAGTAGGGACACGCAAAGGGACCTTGGTGCTAATTACGGTACCGCAATTTGCGGTACCGTTATTAGCGCCTTCCCCATTCCCATTGAGCCCTATGGCGCAAGAATGGGAATGGGGAAGGGCCATGGCGGCATGGGGAATTACCGCCCCACCAACCTTGGAATGGGGTGGTAATTCCCCATTCCGCCATGGCGGACTCCGGCATGGACCATGGTGCTAATAGCACCATGGTTTAGCGCCGGAGTCCTAATGAGGCTCAATGTCCAACACATGCCTGCATGCCTGCATTTACACTGTATGCATTTTGCTTCAAGTACTGCGTTTTCTGTTGCACATCCTATCCTTTGTATACTTTATAACGTATTATTTTGTGGCAAATGTCGGTTTTGCATACACTCTACACACCCTATTTTTTGAAGCATTCATATATTATTCATTAGTGGCATACTTCACACAGCTTTCGTCTTTTTCCTATTTGGATCTGATATTATTTAAACCTTTACAGTTTTTAGTGGCATGGCTGTCAACATGTAATATACTTTCAAGTACTGTACTAGATCATCAACACAATAACAATGTAAATCGTTTTTGATTGGCTTCTTAATCAGAAGAAGCCAAACTATCAACCAAATGATTTGCTTTGACTCATTTGAACACTCCTGTTTCATGCAAGATTAAATACGGCTTCTAAATTGTTTAACTAATCATAATTAACATCTTTTTTGTGAAATTAATTTGGAAAAAAGAATGTTCATTCTTAAAAAGAAAGAAATTGCTTGGGATAAATACAGACAATCTGTAGCTTCAACAGTAGCCCAATGTCTTTTGTAATCACGGCTCCTTAATTAAGCAACCACTTCCTGTGAACATATTTTGGATTGCAATTTCCCGATATCAAGTAAGAGTGCATTTAGTGCACAATAATACAATCAGAGAGTTGTGGAGTTTATAAAGGACTAGAATGTGTGCTGTTACAGGGACAAAATGTAATATACTTTATTTTACAATTACATATAACAAGTTTCTGTCTTCTTTGTGTTCCAGGCCAGGTTTCTGCACTTGTTTTTTTTAAGTGACAGAATGAAATATTTAAGGCAGTGCTATCTTAGCTCTTGGATGACTTCCAAATTTCCCATAAGAGAATTAAAAAAGACATTTGCTTAAAATGCAATACATTAAACTGCTTAGCGGAGCCTTTTTTGGATACTGCAGAAGCGAGCACTATTTAAGACAGGCACATACTTTCCTTTTTGAGGAGAAGCAAGGAACAAGAGTTGGTATGAGAAAAGAGCTTGCACAAGGGGTGGCTGTTGCACATTTTGAACCCAGTGCTTTGAGAAGAGTCATACTCCTTAATATTGTTGTGTTAGACAATACTGCAGTCTGCATTATTTTCCTAGCATGTGTTCTGTGCATTCCCAACATTGGCATCTGTTAGATTCAGCCTGAGTCTCACACCCTTGAATCACACACGAGTCTCACACCCTTGGCCCTAGTTAAAATTTAGACCTTTGCTGAAATGTAGATGATGAAATGTGGAGCTAACCTGTAAAAGGTCAGAATAGGGAAAAGTATTTCCCTATTACATTTTCCTACAGCATGCCTATTTATTTTTTAAATCAGAGCAGCATAGGAAAATACCCCCATGCATGCATGCAGACACAGAAACACTGTTCAGTCATCCTCAGTAGGGTAGGCAACAACAATTGCAAATAGGGCTATACCACACAGCACACAAAACCATCTGCAGTATTGTAACCACTTTCACACAAGGGCTCACATCTGCGAGAACATCTCACTTTCACACAACAGTACACCATCAAACCATGCAACATGAATCCAGGCCACATAACGAATTAGATTAAAAAACATAAGCAATTAAAACACTAAGAACATAATGTCACAACTAACATACCACACACACAAACAGATTCTAAATAAATGCACCACAAAATAACAGACAACTAACAACTATGCAATTTGTATACCCAGTAGTATAGTACACACACACCCTGCAAACAAGAAAGGAAAAAGGATCACCAAAATGTATTCCACTATAAAACATACAACGTAAACACCATCACACCATGCAAATACTATCTTGTAGAATAGACCAACAAATGTGCAGCCTATAAGAGTAAAATACCACTGCCCCACCACATAACACACACAGAAACATATTCCAAAAACCTATGCCATCACTGCAGAAAACATGTGAACACCAGACATGCACAATACCATGGGACATATTCACTTTAACATACTTCCTCAGCAATCCAACCAGCCATTTTATATGTGCATAATAAACACACACAGACATAAACCACATATATGCATATAATAAATGCAATGCACCATTATGGCCCACTTCCAATTTCTGTTTCAATCACTTGCAAAAAATGCAACCATATATTCAAACAATGAGGAACAATCACTCACTGTGTGCAGTGCAAATGTGGCCACCATACATCCATTGCATGCAATGCCACTGAACACATTGAAAGCAATTAATTAATTCAGACAAAAAAGATATGAATACACCGCACATTCACACTTCATACTTGCGATAAACCTGTGTGACCTCCCACTTCTAATTATGCTTTCACATGGCTTCATAGCAATTCAACTTTCCGCACCAGACATGCAACATGCCACTGTTACTATCACACGTGCACATTTCCACAACATCAAATCAGTTACATACACATGATTTGAAAACATAGAATCCCAAATCATTATGTTAGGTCAAACTCTGAAAAGACACCCTTAAACAAACTCCACCATTCAAATGAAAAACTTAAACAGAAAAGATGCCTGAATCTGTTGATGGTACTGGCAAAACCCTGACATGTTGATCTTCAAATACAGACATCCACCAACATTTACATGTGTTAGTGCATTTAAATATGTAACAGAAAAATGCAAAAGACTTAAGCAATAAGCTTAATTTCTTTCACAAAAATTAACAACAAAAAAAGACATGCACTGGTAGAACAAGAGGTACATTTGATCAATAGAACTGTAAAGTAGCAATGACAAAATTGCTGCTACACAAGCCATACAAATTACCGTACACATTCACACATTCCCCATGTAAAGTGAATCTCTGTATGGAACAAAAAAAATAGCACAATATAACCATAGTACAAAGATAGATTTGCAAGGAACTATCTTTGTACCATGGCTACATCGTGTTATTTGCACTCAAAGTAGTGTCATGAACACCATTCCATAGGGAATGATTGCACACTGAGAGAGAGCAGCATTGTTGTGGTTAGAAGATGGGGCTGGAGAATACTTGAGGTCAGGCATCATCACCGGCTACATCAAGAAGGCCCAGAAGGATGTAAATTAAATATAAATGTGAGTAAACATAGGTTCCCTATTCCATCCCTTATCTTCTATTTAAAAGCAGACCAACAATGTCAGATTCCATTTTCTATGGGTGGGGGAGGTTCCCGGGAGCCATTTAAGGCTGTACATCACAGCACTGAGGGTAAAAGCTTCACCACCTAATCATGGGCTTTTTCCAAAGTGGGAACACCTGTAGTTTTGCCAATTACAAGACCGTGGCCCAAAGTGGTAAGCCATACTATGCAGAAATATTTTTTGAATGCTCGCTTATGAGTTCTGGTTGTGAAGAACCTCAGAACATGTTAATTAACAAGATGTGTACCATAGCATATTCTTAGTCTTATCCCAAAGAAGATATGTAAACAAATAGGGAGGATGCATTTTCAAAAAACAAAACAGAAGAAGAATCAATATCACTTAAGCAGACCACGTACAAAGACGTTGCTACAACCAGCATGTTAAGGTAGCAGACATACTTCTGCAAGGCCATTCCCCATTTGTTCTTTCTTGGCAGAGCATCATGGACGAATCAAAGAATGTGAGCTCATTCTGAGTATTATGCCACCAAGCATATTACATGAAAAGAGCACATTTTGTTTCAGCCGATATCACAACTATCGAGGGCAAGTGCTGTAATGGACCCACTGGAGTTGAAAAAGATAAAACTCCTAGCCAGAAGTGAGAAGGTGAAGAAGTTGGATTGGTGCAGTGAGTTTGAGATTGGAGGAATACAGAAGGTGGCAGAGATGTTGGAAGATAATGAGTTGTTGCAGGGGGAAGAGGTGGAAGGAGAAGAGAAGGGAATAACAACAAATGAAATGAAGGTTAACAGAGTACAAGTGGGGAAAGAGGGAAGAGGTCATCAAAAAGGGAGGCAGGAGATTGAATTGTATTGTACTGGAATCTAAAGCGTGCAAACAATAGCCCAATTGCAGCTAGGTGCAACACCAGAAGCAGACATTCAGCGGGAGGGTGTCATATCATGAGGAAGGTTTAAAAAGATGAGTCTTTAGTGCCTTGTGGAATGGCAGATAGTCTTCAATTTTCTGAAGGTAGAAAGGGAGCTTGTTCCACAGGGTGGAGCAAGGGATGAAAAGGAGTGCACCCCCCACCCCGGTCAGACTCTTTGAAAACACTGCACTATTAAAGGCACATGAGAGGATGAGCAAATGCACCTTGCAGGATTGTAGTGCTCCAGTTTATTTTTCCAATAAGTTGTGCCCGTGTTGTGGAGAGGTTAATGTGAGACACACCGAATTTTCAACTCAACTCTGGCCTTCACTGGCAGCAAGTGGTGTTGCTGCAACAGACCCACTGAAGGAGTAAGTCTAGGTGCATTTAAGGCTAGCATAGCCGCTGAACTTTGGAGTACCTGCAGCTGCTGCATATGGTGTCCCTGGAAGACCCCATTACAGTAGTCCAGCGATCCCATGATTGCCGAAGTGTCTACCTTAGTACGGCAGTCAGCAGGGAGGAAAGGGCAAATCTTTCTCAATAATAATTCCAATACTGCAGACTGCGGCAATCTGGGCTTCCCAGGAGCCGGTGCTGAGAAACCTCACACCTAAGCTATTTACAGACATGATGGAGGTAGGGTACAGGCCATGAGATTCTGCCCAGAACTGGGAGCTTCAGGTACCGTTCGCCGCCTGGGGGCCAAACACAAGCAGTTCAGTTTTTTCGCCATTGAGCTTCAACCAGTTGGCCAACATACAGCTGCCTATAGTTGATAAGCATTCTCTCAATTGTTGAGGGGGATCAGTGGTGGGAGAGTCGCGAAAAACACCAGTTGTGTGTCATCAGCATATGTGCAAAAGTGAATCCCAGACGCTGAGATGAGGTCCACCAAAGGACATAAATAAAGATTAAACAAAATTGGGGACAGAGAGGACCCTTGGGGCACTGGACAAGGAAGAGAGGAAGAGGAGGAGCGACAAGCCTGAAAAGAAACAGTTTGTGTATGCTTCACAAGGAACGAAGCAAACCATGCCAGCAGGACCCCCCCCCAGAGATCCCCACCTGCTCCAGCCAGCCAAGGAGAATGCCATGAGCCACCATATCAAAGGCCACAGAGAGGTCAAGAAGAATCAACACTCTGACTCCTCCACATGGCTACATCCTCCAAAAGTGAAATCATAACAGACTCTGTAGCCATCAGGGCCCTAAACCCCATTTGCTAGGGGTGTAAAGTTATTGTTTTCCAGAAAACGGGAAAAGAACAGAGTGACAACCACCTCCATGAACTTCATTAAAATTGACAGCAAAGATATAGGCTGGTTATGTTCCACTACGGTAGAGTCAAGATGAGGCTTTTTTTTTAAAAAAAGAGCAGTAAACTGTATGTGCTTCATGGGGGCTGGAATCACCCCTGAAGAAAAAGAGTATTGAACACAGAAATAGCTTTTGGGGAAAGAGTCTTGAGAATACGTAATGGAACCATGGGGGATGCTGATTTGAGCTTAATCAAGGCCCTGGATGCAAAAGAAGACTACAATAACATGCCAGGACTTAGTATTTGTGTCCAAGTTCTCAATACAAAGCAAGCGAATCAAGGCAAGCATCCTGGACAGATGGAACATATTAACACGTGATAACAGATGAAAGAATTGTTTTCTACTCTGCCATTATTCGCGTTGCAAAGAAGTAAGAATTTACGATCTATGTTAGTAAAGACTAAAGAACACCAGACAAACATTCAGGAACCTACCCATGTATGAGTTCTGGGAACTGTAATAGTGTGATTAAGGGGAACATAGTGACGCACCCAAGGACAGGAGAAAGAATCAAATTGAAGTATCATGCAATGGGTCTTTCAGAAAATGTAATATATATGATAAAATGCCCTTGTGAACTATATTACGTAGGAGAGACGGCAAGGAAAATAAGAATTTGCATCAATGAGCATAAGTTGTGCATTTGGAACAACAATCAAGCCTCAGTAGTGGCCAGACATTTTAAAGAAAAGGGACATTTTATTACACAACTAAGATTTGCAGTACTTGAAGTAATACAAGCCAAATGGTACAGTAAAAATTCAAAGAAGATCAGAGCTCAACAAGAGGCCTATTGGATAGATAAGTTGAACTCATTAGTCCCAGGTGGAATGAATGAAGAACTTGATTTAAGTTGCTTTGTGTAAATAGTGTATAATTTTCTTAGATAGTTACAATGTCCACCAACAAGAGATACACATAGTAACTACGGAACATCAATCTTTGTCATATGGAAGGTTTTCAAGTGATTTTTCTGTTAAATTTTGGTTTGCACATTTTCTATGAATAATTACATATACTTGTGAGCGTTCAGCATCAGAACACGATACTTTGAGATTTGAATGCAGCTTATTTTTGGTCCTAGGCTAGTACCATTGTATTTCATATGTGTTTTGGTAATTTATGATGGATTACAGATTTTGCTTTCGCTTTCTATATGGTATGGGATACAATGAATTGATGCATACAAGTTTGTGATGAACCATTTACCGCTTTCACACATTTTTTACTTTTTTCAGAATTCAGTGTATGACATCACCCATTTTTTTACAAGGCACCACTGAAATCCTAAGGTTGCCATAGTATGAGAATTTTCAAATATATATAATTGTCCGCCGTAGGTACTTACCTTATATTTATCATGTCAGAATCCTTTAGTGATGCAGCATTCCATTAGCGTTGTGATTCCCGATGAATCATTAAGAAGCACATTTGTTTCACCTACGTCAGCAGTCCACGTTAGCTCACACATTACAATTAGTTAGATGGGGACAAAGGGCTATATCAGTAAGTGAAGATTGTGGCAGTTACAAGAAACACTAAAAACATTTGCAGTATGCCAGACACACCATTCTAAGATGGCGGCCCACTCTCCATTTATGGTCACCATGACAACAGTAAACAAATATTTCAGATTTCTGAACATGCGCACTCTCGTGGCGATGAGTCAGTTCACAAGTAGCTGCAGGAGGAGGTGAGGGGAGAGCACGTTGACAAAGTAGAGCAGGACACTTTAATGACACTGCACTGTTTAATATTACAGACGGAACTCAGTGACTGAACCACACGCATTATTTGCACTACAGGCTCTCGAGCAGACTCTTGTCACAAACTGAAAGTAAGACACGCTTCGACTCATGTTAACGCATGGGGCAGTTTAAATGTACACCGCACGCGTAACTGAAAGATTAGCTGGAAGGAAACGTAGATTTCGGTAGCGTATATGTCTTTTGATATGCATTACACTAGTAATGTGGGCGTTCTGTGATTCCTTTCAGAATACGGAGCAGATGATTCATATAAGGTTAGTAGATATAGCAATCAATATACGGCATGGTGATTTTAGCACACAACATAACTATAACAGTTTTCTAAAGGAAGGCAATACCCTTACTTTTTTCTGTGTGTTTTATATCTCTTTTTTCTTACATGACCCTTCTCTGGACCATGATGCAACTATGTATGTACCCCATATTGCTTGATTTTTAATGGGATTGTAAAACACCATGGTTGGAAATGCGTACATTCAATTTTTTCTCACATTTCGTAACATCTAATGAATTGGTCGATGAACGTAATGAAGGGGGAATTGGGGCAATGCACACTGTGTTGTGACAAATATGCCGGTGAACAGTGTCTTGCTTATGGAATTGTGATGTATTTATGGAATTATGATGTGCCAATGAACAGTTTATATTTAGTCACATTGGGGTATGATCAATAATGTGTGTGGACATTACCCGGGTGACTTCTGTGGGTTACTTGATTATGATTATGGATTATTAATGTTGGTATATTAGATATAGGCCCTGACGAAGGACAACAGAGTCCGAAGTGCATGGCCAATTTTTAGATCCATCTGCAGTTAATTTGAATTATTTCAACAATACTGATTCAAGTTCAATAAATTAAGATTGAAAGAAGAAGCTGAATTACAATGCTCAAGATTTTGTGACCTTCACGAAATAATACAAATTGGCCACACTAGTGTGGTCCTCGGGAGTGCAGCCCGCACTGCTGGCTATTTAGCCAAGGTCCTTTTTTTGCAACTCAATCTGTGCCATCTCACGGAGGCACATCTCCAGTGAGTTTGCACCCCACATAGATACAACAAGTGAACAAGAAACAGGTTCAAGAGTGTACAATTTATTGGTAGTGCACACTCACGTGGTATCAGTACCTGGACACAATTATGTCATCCATCAGTTGAAATTGGAAAAGTCCCACTGAGATTGATTTGGCCAATCCAATAGGAAACCTTGCCTTCTGATCAACCTCAGTCGGTATCCGACTCTCATCAGTAATGGCTTGCTGTATGCAGCTGATATTATCATAAGAAAGGGTGTTAGTAGCATAACATTGCACCTGTGAACCTGGTGTATTCTCTATCAACATAAGAGGAAGCAAGGAAAATTATTTGGCAACTTTAAAAAGCTCCCACGAGGGGCATGTTGCCTCAGTTATCCGGTTGGCATAGAACCTATATTTTTCCTCAGTAATCATCGTATGGCAATGTATTGCAGCAAGCTTATAAACTGTTTAACTTCCTGGTTATAGTTAGTCCGCCACCTGCACTTCAGGCTATGAAAAGCTTGTTTACAGGTTTGCAGGTTGGTAGTAAATCAAGGTGTGGGTGGGTTAGACCATCTGAACCGAGTCTCCACTGGAGCTAAAGAGTCAGCCACTTTCTGTAAAACATTAAGGAGGGCGGTACAAGGTTCTTGTCCCTCACAGACCACAAAATGGTTGGTGGCTGAAACCATGTGGTTAGCCATACTAAGAGGGTCCACCCTGCTCCAAAACTGAGGACTTTGAAGGAACTTTCAGGCCTTACGGGCCTTACGGACAAGACATTATGATGATGATTAAATTGTACATTGTAAATTGTCCATGGCAACACAAAATGATCCGACCATAGTATTGGAAGAGGAGTAAAACTATCAGTAAGTTTCTTAGAAAAGACTAAAACAACGTGTTTCCCCTATGATTTCTAGGGAGATGATAAAGGAGACTGAGAGAGGATTCAGCCAAGCTAGCCAACCGATTTTTGCATACAAATCGTGGAATTGTTGGGGTGAAGATTAAAGTCCCCCAACAAAACCAGATTGGTGGGCGTCAGTGCTAAATCGGTAGTCAACTTGCAAAAATTATTATCAAACTAGCTAATCCTTGTGAGGGTGGACGATATATCGATAAAAATATGAATTGACATGTTAGGGGAAACCTCTGCCCTTATCATTAAAATCTCACATGGCAAAGAATGTTCAACAGGAATTTGTAAGCATTTGATGGATGCACTATAAATTACTGCTAGGCCACCAGCCCACCAAGGAGAGCCTATCATGACATATTACAGTATAAGAATCAGACAGAACTGGCTGAGAACCATATCTCAGTCACACATAGAAAATCAGGAACCATTTCCTCCAGTGAATCATGAATATTATTGTAGTGTGCCCCAGATGATCTGGCATTAAGAGCCCCTTAAAATCCCTGGGGGGAATAGTCTCCCTACCTTGCACCATATCTCTATTCCCTGATATCATAGGCCCGTCTTTGCTTTTTTTGAGAGACATTGGTTCTTTCCCTAATGCATGTCTGAAGTCCCTTCTGCACCCCAACAGACAAACTACAGTCAGGTGGGGATAGGTTTAGGAGTTCAGAGTGTGTGTATTTCTTACACGCACATCTGATACCCTCTTCAATAAAGGAGGATAACAATCAGTATTTGGCATAATGAGTAGGTCCATGGCCCATCCGGCACCTGGACGTGCCCAGATGTGCTTGACGTTCGCGCCTTCAGCACGCGCTTGGTGCATCCACTATTAATGTCCGCTCCAGCTTCTATTAAATGCTGCTGGCAGTGTGAGCAGGAGTGTGATGCGGCAACAACAATAAAGAAAATATTTTCCGAGCAATCCAAAGCACTTGGGGAAGTCTTTCAATCTAATTCACCTGATTTCTATGAGTGAAGTACCTATACGTGGAAATTAAAGAAACTAATGTATCCACAATTTTACAACTAAAAGCTTAAATGAATATTACTAAAATGAGGTAACAAAAGAGTGGAGATACTTAGCTGAAAGGATAAGCAAGGGTGTGCAAAGTCATCCCAACAAGATAACAGCTGAAAGTGAAAAGGAGTTGCGGCTGGAAGAATACATTAGGAGGGAGAAAAGAGTACAGAGGAAAAGGTAAAGGCAAAAACCTTGAGGTAGTGGTGTGGATGATAGGTACGCGGGACAAGTAAGATAGCTGCAGAGCTTACAAATCTATCACAGGGAAAGCCATGGAGCTAACAGTAGAAGGGAAGGGAGGAAAAGGCACACACCAGAAGAAAGAGGAGCAGGTGCCCAAAACTAAGGGCAAAATCATGGTGGAAAGTCTTCTAGTGCATGTTGTTGCCGACTGTGGAAGAGTCTGCTAATATCGCCCATAGAACTGGGCTTGCCAACTACAATGCTGATGAAGAACATCAAACAATGGAGTACTGTCCAAAGATGTAAGGGCCTCAGAAATGAGAGGTAATGGAGTGTCCCATGGAGGATGATGATATTGTGACAAGTACAATTAATGACACAGACTTGCACATCCCACTGTCAAGAGATAGTGGTAGGGTATATAATGCCCAAAGACTATGATTGTATTTGTTGTAGCAAGAGTTGCCAGTGTCCAAGGGAGAGAGGGAACGGCTGGTGAATTGTGGTATTCCAGCAAGTTGGATGTTTTGAGAAACCTGAGGTTATCCTCACGCCTACTCCTCTTGGATCCTCTTCTAGGGTGGACAGGGAAAGGCCATTGCTTTTGGATCCTGACCCTGGGGGTGGAGATGCAAGGGAGGATCACCTGGGTGGAGGGCTTTTAGGATTAGGGAGAGGATAGCCAAAGGCAAGATATGGTATCCCCCTTTTCTAAATGAGAACCAACATCACCCTGCCCCTGGCTGTATAGGCTGTTGTAAACCCTCTCACCGCATTTTCTCTCATTCATTACACTATAATACTGGGACGAAGAAGAGATGACTAGGAGTAATGCACACTAAAAGATCCTTTCACCATTCTAGTACTGAGACGAGGAAGAGGCCTACAGACTGGTGTAAGGCTCAGGCATATACAGAGTGCTATACTAATTGTGGTCAGGCTATTGGGCCCAAAGACTCACACCTGCAAATTGTTGAGCGGTTTCAGGTATAAAAGGTGGAGTTGGAGAGACCATGAGTAGAGCAGCAGGGAGGCCTGCAGAGGGAGAAATTCTACAGAGTACTAGACGGCATAGGGTGGTCCTGTTGGGAATCCAGGATGCAAGCGAGAACTGGAAGGAACGGTAGTGCCAGGGCCAGGAAGGGCCGTGTGAAGGCCACAGTATTGGGAGCCTCATTGTTTGGTGCCTACATCAGGAGATGCAGGCTGGAGAGGAAATCCAAACATTGAAAGTTACTGTCAGTGTCTCAGGGACGTGAGCGGAGCTGCCGGCAACCCACACAGAGAGGATACTGGTGAGTGAAGAGAAGCGATCATTGGAACCAGAGCGCTGTTGGGGCAGTAACGTGGTAAAAGGGAATGCCGAATTACCAAGAAGTAATGTGAAATATATGGTGAACCAAAGTAAATGGTTTGGATGATTACTTCAAAGGGTGAGCAAATAAGAACTGGAAATTATTGAATGCCAAATTGAATTAAAGTTTTTGATGAGCATATGAAAGCTTTTAAGACACCAATGTGCAAACGACAAGTTTGTGTGATGAATGAATACTACATATTGCAAGTTAAGAGTAATTCTGATGAAATGCATCCCCTTATTATTGTTGGAAAGGGCTTTTTGAGCCTTTTCAGTCACAGTGTGGCTTGATGATCGGACGAGACCAGGAATTGAGTGGTCCCTTCCTCTAACATAGCATCAGAATGAAATTGGCTTTGTAGCAGCTGAGCGTTAGCGGAAAGTGTAGAGCTGGCAGAGTCAGGGGTCTTAGGACAGTTCTGGGATACTAATTGCATTGAGAGGATGCCCCGTGGGACTTCCAGATGGTCCTAGCATAAGAGGTAAAAGCCAGCCTTAGAGAGAAAGCCGGTTCTCTCAGGGCCGTCTTCTCCGGTAGGATTCATAGCAGGCTGTCTCTGTTGTAGCGCGTGCAAAACTCCTCTGCATTTACACTGCACATTGCAGCTGCTATTTTCTCATTTATTGCTTCCTGCTATGTGTTGGTTTGTTTGGTTAGCCTTTGTCCTTCTTCACTCTATGTTGCTCGACAATCCCATGCAGGAGGGCCTTCCTGCAAAGACTCTTTTTGGGGCGGAGCGCTCAGAGAGTGGGAAGTTTGGTGGTGCTGGGATGAGGGGAGAGACACTGCCATCGTCCAATCCAGTTTGCTTCTTAGGATTGGTTGCCTTTTGCAGTGGTGCTTTCCACCCATGGCCCCGGCACCTTCATATTGAGGGGAGAGCTTACAAGGTGCTGGGCTGATTGAGTTATAACTCAATCAAGATATAGGCATGAAGGCTTGGCAGAGAATAGCTGTGGAGTTGTGGAATTAGTTTCACATTTATTCCACACAATCTGATTAAATTGCAGTAATATCAAGGTAGAGAGACAGAGCAAATTTGGTCTCTGTAGCACATGTCTGGCACCTGGTAAGCAGGCGCGCAGCCCGGCAATGAACCATTGTGCGATAAGAAGGGAGCAAAAGACATGTGCTCGAACAAATGGAGCTCACTTACTCAATCTAAAATGACACCTTTTCTACCGCCTGCACCTACATCTCTATCTTGCAAACATCAAACCGCACCTATCGTGACGAACATGAACAACCTCCCTTTGCCAACTACCTTCATTGCAGAACAAGTTACAAATCCTGACTTGACCACCTTTAATAATTCCTTTCTAACAGGCAACAATGGCTCATTATTGAACTTGTGTTATGAGCCTAAGAGAAATTCTTTGGGAATGCTGCCATTGCTCACGGACAATATAACTGCATTAAATGTATCAGCCATTCCAAATTTAGCGGCCTATGTATCTAGCACCACAAAATCTTTTGAGGAAGACACGATTTTGGGAACAGCTTTGGAGAAGCCAGATTGGAAAGAATGAAATACATATCTGCTCATCTTTCTACTTTAGTAACAAGGGTGGATGCTTTGTTCTCATTATGTACTAATATGGTCCTTGACCAGCAGGGTATAAAGGAATGTGTTGCCAAAGCGGTTGACGTCATCCTGGCAAACCACATACCACTGCAGCCCTCTTATGAGCAAGCACTGGAGGGTGCTGATTCTAATGACTCTACGGTCCTGTAAGGGGAAAAGGAATCCATATTGAAGGCGGGTCGGCACGCAAGCTCTGCTTCAATGGGGTCGGAGTTTGATCACACATCTAATCCAGAAGCAATAGAAATTGATACACTGAATGATGACGCATGGCGGATCATTGCGGAAACTCAGGAAGACGGCTTGGAGGTGCTGTGTAATGAAATATCTTTATTGAATAGCTCTCCCAAGAAGAAACATAAATGTGGTAAAAGACAGATCACAAAAAGAGCAGCCACTTCACTCCAGTGTGATGAATTTATGCGTAAAACGTTGACTACAAGGAAACCAGGGGTGATAACCTGCATATGTAAATCTAAGGGGGGCCCAGCTGTTGCCTTTTCTAAGAACCAGGGGGAGGGCGCTGTCAGGAAAGCTGAACTTCAGGACCCGCTGGACAAATGGGTGCAGTTACAAAGAGAGCCCAAAGCAAGAAAAAGTGGGGGGTTTTTGGTGGTGAAAGCAAAACCCACCATGAATAACAGAGTGTGACATGGGCATCTCTGCAACATCCTGATGGCGGGATCCAGCAAAGGGTAAATGTGGATGCTGGTAGGTGAGGCTGGACAGTCACACCTGGCAATGACTGGATGACTCTCCCGGTGAAGCTCATTGATCAAGAGCTACACCCATCCATTCATAGCCCCTTTCTAAATAGGTCTAGATTATTGAATATATAAGGGAGGTCCCGGGACTGGCCTCAATTAAGAACAGTGACATTTCTTGTGTAGAGTTACCAACGTGGGACCATGCCGACAACTTGGCAATTGAGCGCTTTGAAACACGTGCCTGTGCATAGGCGCTATATAAATAAACAAAACAATACAATACAATTATAAAGTTGGTATCTCTGGCTATTTCCTCATTATTGCACTTGTGCTCGAATGCCTTAATGGACATGGATCTGAAATTAACAGTGCATGTTGACAGGAACGAGGCAGGAGAGGGTAAGACAGCCTTGCAACATAAAGCCTCTTTACAAAACTTTATAGACCCCTATGGAGATCAAGGAGGTTATGGCAGAAACCTTGAAAACCATTGATATTTGTGTACACTTGAAGCGATCAAGGTGACCTGTGGGAACATAAGGGGACATAGGTCATTTTTATCGCATGCTAAGGGTGTCTAGATTATTGAGCAGAGTGAGATTTTCCTGACGTGGTTTGTTAATGATTTATTAATTGATAGTTACACTATCTTGTCGATGGGATGCAGTGGGTGGGAAACAAGGTTGCCCATTGGGCGGGCTTAGCATTGGTGCACGTACGTACATGAACCTGACCCCATTTATGCTAGAGATTGCTTCCCTGTCTGTAGTTGCAGCAACTATTTGCTTACAATCGTCTAAGTCACTCATATTGATTGTTGATATCTATTCTGGCTGAGCGACGAAGGGGTATACAAATGACGTCTAGGTACTAGAAAGAGTCTTGAACAGCTGGCCTGAGTAGTATCCCAGAGGGAGAGTGATCCTAGTGGGTGATTTAAATGCTCCGATATTGATCAATCGATGTGAACACAGTGATGAGGAATCGGCTCAGGAGCCAACAGCTTCAAGGAATGGAAGGGCTGGCTCATGGGCTGGGTGTTTCTTTGCGTTTGATGTAACATGTTTAAATAGTCTGGTTAAGGCAGATGATATAGTACCATACACATGGACGAATGGCATTAGTTCTTCTTACCTTGATTATGTGCTTATGCACAGGAAACCTAAGGCGGAATGTAAAATGTTTAGGATGTCTTCCTTTTATACCAGTGATCCCTCAGCCTTGTCATGGGTCTACATGTTGCCAAAAATGCTGAAAACTTATAAACTAAACAAGCAGGTCTCCGACAAAACATACAAGGACACCGTATAGTATTGAAAAAACGAGTTCCTACATAGACAGAGCTGTCTCACTAGTGATGAACTGGCTAGTGAATAACAACTGGGATTTGTCGCACTTCATGCAATGGCGTAATACTAAATTGAAGCTCTTTACTAAACATTGTAGGCCGGATATTCATCATAGTAATGTGTATGACCCGGAGATACAAATGGCTAAAACTACTCTGCGTAAATTACATAAAATCCTCGACCAGAGTGCCAGCAGCACTATATCAAAGAAAATCCAGTTAAAGAGCCAAGCCACTAGTAAGTATAAGAATTGCGTCAGACTGCATAAGTCCTCCCTTGAATCAGTAAACTGGGGATCGCTTTACACCATCATTAGAAAAGGTTTATACAGGTGGTAGAAAAAGGAGGGGCAATTATATCCTTTTCATACAGGGTTCAGAAAAGCTTTTAACACCTTGCATAACATCTGTGATCTACAATATCTGATTTCTGAGTGTAAGCAAACGGATGGACACATTATATGTGTGCTTAATAGATTACAGTAGGGCGTATGACACAGTATCATCCCCTAAGCTCAGGGCCAAATTACATCATTGGGATATGGAATACTCTTTATTATATGGAATATATGGAATTATATGGAATATAATAAAGAGTATATAATACTCTTTATTATGTGTCATTAGGCTCTTTTATTCAGAGAATAGGGTCGTCATTCATCTGAGCCAAGAGGGAGAGGTCTCATCTGACATACCAATTAATATTGGTGTCAGACAAGGATGCGTTCTTGCTCTGTTATTATATAACCTGTAAGTGAGCGGCAGGAGAAAGGCGTGATCATCCACTAAAAATATTCCTCCAAAAGTAGGCCACATTAATATCCCTTGGCTCAGTTATGCTTACAACACTATTCTCTTAGAATGAACTGCAATTGGGTTACAACGTTCAATCGAGGCCCTGGTCACTTATTCTGAGCTGAACAATTTAAAGATGCTAATAGGGTCGAACCATAACCATAATATCTATAAGTGGTGCCTGTGTGGTTGTCCTTTGGACGTGGTCGACCAGTACATTTATTTAGGATTTCCAATTTGTAATTCTCCGTCAATCGAATTTTATGGCAACCATGTCAGCTCAAAGATCATACTTAAATCGTTTATGTATAAGAAAATGATGCGCCTTAAGAGTGGGGGCAACTTTGAAAGCCACATTTACTTGTACACTAAGAGCATTGTACCCGCCAAATTTTACAGACTGGCGGTATTACCCAAAGGTCTGACAACTTGGATGGACATATTTGAATGGAAAATATTGAGAATGATTTTAGAGGTCCCCCACTCAGTGCCGGTTCAAGCACTAAGGTGCGATATGGACGTACAATCCCTAAGAATGCATTGGCTTGTTTAACGCTGTGTATTCTAAATTGCAATCAAGCAATGTTCTGAAATATTGGGCTCGATCTATCATCATCTAGTGAACCTGGACAGAACAGATTCAAAAAATTCATTTTTAACACTGCTTTAGCACACCTGGCCTTGCTAAATCTACACATGGAAGATTTGATGGTGCTCCCCAATTGGACCCTGGTCCTAAAAAAAGATTGAAACAGTTGGTCGTTTGTAAGAACCTGGATCGACTGGCGACTAAGCCGAGGTATATAGAATACTGCAAGCAGGTTCTGATTTGTTTTCTTCTTGATTTGGTATCCAACTAAATGCTGCACAAAAGTTATACGTAAATTCATTATTCAGTTGCAGAGTCATGTTTTAGCAACCTTGCAGCACACAAGGAGGTGGGAAAAGATACCTTGTGAAAAGCATTTTTGCCGACTATGTGGCTTGGAGATTGAGATGGCCCGCCATGTCTTGACCCAGTGCCAAAAGATGTAAAAGTCTTATGCTAAGGATTATTCACAGTTTATATTTAGTTCCTATCAGAGGGAAGGTGATCAATTTTGGAGCATCATTATGAGTGCAGAATCAGTGTTGATCATGGCAGCGTTTTTTTACATATGGAAAATTGTAGTGGAATTGCTCAAAATGAATTATTTTTAATGACTAATTTTATTGAATTGTTGATATCGGTAGCTCAAAGGATTTGTATGGTAATTTTTTTGTTTTTGTTTTATTAGGTGTACTTTATTATGTATTTATTAAGTTTCTGATTATGTATTTGTTTTGTTTAAATGTGGAAAAGGTTTATTTAAACAACGTTGTACAATAAAAAAAAGAAATGCAATGTACAGCAAGTATGGAACATTGCTAAGGAGTGTTTGAGCAATGTGGTGAATGGAAAGGAGCACCACTAAGTGAACTGTATAACAAAAATCAAGGTGGCAGAGTCTAGAGACTGACAAAGAGTGAACAACATTGTGGCAAAGCCAAAAGGGTGACAAAGCTAGAGTCAAGCGAGTGTGAACTAGAACACAGGTGCGGCCAGAGAAAAACCTGTGTGGATAAGCACGCCTAGGGTGACTGGTTGTGTGACCTGTAATGGGTGGACCATGTGTTCCGACAACTGCGCATAGACCGGTTGTACCCTATATGTGAAAACCAAAGAAATATATAGACAGTAAGTGAAGCAGAAGAAAGCCATCTGTATGAACTATTAATAAACTAGAAGGAGGATAGAGTTAACCTGGAACTGGTTTTGAATATTGAGAAACTGACCTTAGGTGCAAGTTGACAAGATGAACAAGCTGGTGTCGAGGGGAAGGAGAATCCTGAGACCTATTGTGTAATGTGTTGTTTTCTTGTGGAAAGGAACCCCAAGATCTCGTTTTGCAACTGTGGTGTCTTCTTGAGAATGGGAACCCTGAGATTCCCTTTTGAGACTTTGTTGAACTGTTTTGACCTTGGGGAAGGGAACCTCGAGACTTTGTGTAGTTGTTTTGAACTTTGGGAATGGGACCTGGAAGAATCTCAGAACTTTTATTTGAACACTATTTCTTTTGATGCTGACATCCCTAAATTTGTTTAGCTTTAGTTGTGAGAGCAAGTATAGGTTTTGGACAAAGACAGTCTTTTAAATTGAATTTACTGACTCAGACTATCCTTCATTTCTTTAGGTAGGGAAATCCCACCTTAGCATAGGGCAAGTTAGTCCTTCAACCATCCTGATATTTAAGTTAATAAACCATTTTTTGTTTACATTTTGAATCTGTTTTCTGTGTCTTGCTTCATGAAGTGTCCCCTCATCCCAGTTGTATTCCACCATATTATTTTGATATATTTCCATAGTGGAAAATAACCATTTTAACCACAACATTCCAAGGTTGTCAGTTGATCCCTCCGGCAATGATACAACCTACGCTTTCAATAACATTAATATGCTGAACTCGTTCCGAAGGGGAGAACATGCTTGCTTGCATGACACCTTGCATGTACAATGGAAAGCAAAATAAATGTATGAAGCAAAAATTGCGAATAAATAAAAGAAAACATTGCAAATATCAAACACTTAATCAAAATTTCAGTTTCTTTTCCTCCACACTCCAGACATAAAATTTGAAATGGCATATCCATCACAAAAACATCAGTGAAATATAGAAATTAATAGGTATGCAAACACTTACAGGTAACACAACGTGTCACACTAACAAACATGCAAATCTCTCACACACATTCCACATAGAACAGAAGGAGTACCCATTGTAGTAGAACTATGATACATGCTAGACAAATACAATCACACGTGTACATATGCAAACTACTGAAATTATGCAGCACAAGGTATATCAGTCCAGATAATTTATATAGGAATAATTTATTTTCAAAGGGAATATCAGTGTCACTCAATAAAGTCAAACTGAAAGATGAATTTTCTATAAACGATTAAGTGAGTGACCAAAACAACATGGGGGTCAATCATCAACAAGAAGTCCCTCTGTTATGCCATCTCAATTGCTGATATCATTCATGTTCACATGTTTATTCTTAGAAGTTACCTCAGAATATGGTGACCTCATTTGGAATATTATTTTGCACACACAAGGAATAATTTCCCCGAAACCAATTATTTCTTGAACCATCAAGCACAATAGTTCAGCTTTACTATCCAGACTGAAAGAAGCAGAGAGAGAAGATTCCCCTTACAATAACCTTTACATTTAGTCATTGTTCCCCGTAGATTGCAGCTTTATGCAGCCCTGGCATTTCTAAACACCCACTTTTAGCACCTCTTAAGGGTCATCTCAAACACCATTACCACCCCGTTGCCCACAGCACCTGCACTGCAGCATGCTAATGTTAATCATGTTTAAATGCAGAAGAGAAAAGCTGCTTACTGCAGATGCAGGGCCATGTGGCAGCTCGGGAATGGTCTGTAGGCCCTAAACAGGCAATCAAAATAAACGGAAGCAAACATGTCTTGGCAAGAGAGCTCATCAAGCGTTGACAGCAGTGCAACTAGAGGATACAGTTCAACCCCTACAATTTCTGTCGCTACTTCCAACACTTTGTGTAGCCATACAAGAAATAACAGAAACATCACATACAGCTCAAATGTAGTAACATGGAGAAATGTGACATGATGGTACATATATCCAGAAGTAAATGTGTCTACATTAGCACGATTTCGAAGTATGCATATCACACATGTTTGTATTCAAAGGTGTGACCTTTAAAACAGGAACGGCCTTACCCTTTGATCAAGTTTGATGATCCACAGTCCACATTGGCTGCTGATGATTTTCTGAAAAGGAAAACATGAAAAAAACATCTAAACCTTGATGATGATGTTGATTTAGTAAATGGCTCCAATACGTATACTTTTAATAATTCTATTAATAACATGTTGCAGTTACATCTTAAGAGAACATGAATATCAGTAGTTTTACTGGGCTTTAAGGCATCGTGACCATGCCTGTAATAATTAATTAAAATATCACGATTCTCATTTAAAGCAGAATACACATATTACATGTTGTACGAATAAAGCAATCTAGTCGCCACTAAAAGGCTATTGCCCATACATGTAATGCTGATGATAGCAAGGGAAATACTATTTAAAAATTCTGTAATCTTTCTCTGTACATCCACAGACCCGTGAAAAATGCAATAAAGTACGTTTTAACATGCTTTTGTGATACACTTATTAAAAGGTCCTTATATGTAAATTAATATGTGGCACTACAAGACTGGTAAAATAAATATTGTCAACACATAAACATGATTTCAAAAATAGAGTCAAATACATTTTGGTTGGCAAATATTTAAACCTAGCAGGCCACACCCATAGACGTCATTTAGGGGTTGACAGGGCTTGCAACTGCGACCCCTGCGTCCCCTGGGTCCCCTTTCCTACCATTGTAGTCTCCCTTGCTACCCCTAACAAAAACTTGAGAAAATACCTTTTTTTTTTACATTGAGGCTCGTTGGCTGTGGCCAGCAGCATGTGGCTCTTTGTTTCTGGAGTGGCTGGTTTTCTGACAGCTATAGCCAGTAATATAGCTTAGTGGGTTGAGCGCTGGCTGCTGCAATGTGTGTGTGATCTGTAGGTTCGACTCCCTGCAAGGTCAATTCAGCCGTTCATCCTGCTGTGGTTGATACATGAGTACCAACACAGGTTGGGTGATATTGTATGTATTTTTGTTTTATATGGAGCACTTAAGCGTAAGTGCTATATAACAACACATCATTATCGTTTGGTCTTGGACATCTACTTGCATTCACAGTGATTTGGTAATACGGGCCTATATGCACTAATATTAACGATACATATGGTGATCCATTCTTGTATGAAATGTATATCACTTTAGCGCTGACATTTTGGAGCCCCTCAGTCGGAGATATCACTGCAGAAATCGGGAGAATGTAATTTCCCCATAGAATTGCATGATGTTATAATTATTTTAGGCGAGAGACAGTGAAAAATAACAATATTTTTTATTGACAAATCTGGAGTCTCCCGCCTAAATCGGGAGGGTTGGCATGCATGCTTTACAGTGATATTGTAACCATATTTTTCGTAGTGTACTCAGAAACAATGTTATGTGATGCCACTTCCTGTTTTGTCGGGGGGTGAAAGGTCGTGTCCCATCGCTTCCCATGATGTCACTTTGGGGTGGGGTCAAATGATATCATAGGTCAAGGGTTGGGTGATGTCACTTCCGCTACCCCTGGCATTTTGGTGAAATGACGTCCCTGTCCACACCATGGCATATATTACATTTGCAGACTTTGAAGGTAATGCTGAATGTTCCTACCTATTGGGCCAGAATCAATGCAAGGTGAGGAATTCTGTATTTACTATTTATTAGCTCTGTATTGTTCAGTGTTGAATGAACATTTCAAATATTCTTGTTTGTTAGCAGTGGTTAAATCAGAGGTAGCGCTGCTTGAAATATGTTTAGCAAACTTTGACCCATCCACACATTCTCCTTCAAATCGCTGATCTTTTTCAACGATTATGTGAGAAAAGTCTATGCAGAAAGTACTCCGAAGAAGAGGGCAGCCTGCATTCCATGGACCCTAAACCAACCCCATTGCTAGGTGGAGGCCAGGCACTTGAAAGACAGTTAATGTTTACTTACTGCACTTGTTCTAGGAATAGCATTGCTCTATTTCTAGCATGGGTTGGGAAACCTTCCATGTTTGAAATTATAAATAGAGCACATTTTTTCCATTTTGTAAACTGAGGTGGAAACACCCTTGGCATTTAAGTGTTTCTATTTCTAGCATCGTGTGCCTTGCTTTGAAAAGGCACATTCTAGTTGATGTGGGCAAAGGAGATGCCAGACGGTACATCTTATAGTGGGCAGCAAGAATCAAGAGTGTGAAAATGGAGGTAAATATGCAGAGTTGTCCAAAGGCCATAAAATACATGCATATGTCATTGAAGTCACCCAATGTTTAGCCAGGGCTCTTTGTGGCTCACTTTGTTGAAAGCTAAATTACAAACCAAACACGTCCCATACAGAAATGTTAAATGAGTGCTCACCAAATTTTTATTCACAACAAGTTGAACACCATCATTAATCCCATTGAAATGGTCAAATGGCAAATTAATTGAGCACTCAGAGTTGAGCACTTCTGCTGAACTAATGTTCAACAAGCACTCAGTTTGTCCAGATAGGTAGATTTGAATATGTAAAGAACATCACTACAAATATACTGTTTTCTTTAAAGTGCAGTTGAGCTTTGATTGAATTCTTGCAAAGACTAATATGTAGTTGAGTAAATATTGCGCAAGGACTCGGTGTGCCTTTGAACAATTCAGCGTTGTGTGTCTTATTTTGAAGGTGCTATTAAGCACTGATTATTCATACATGATATGTTGGATGTATATTGACATTGTTTGTTTCCATGTTTGACCTTGCAAATTTCAGGTCCAATAAAAAGATGCACGTAAAGGTTCAAAGGGGGCACTATGTGACACATATGAGTGCTACCTTTGCTTTTCCTCCCATATATCAAGGGTGCATCAAGGATGCATAGGCAAAAACATTGCTCACCTTGTGAGCACAGTATTAGCCTAATCATCTCCTTGCGGATAAGCATTTAATATTTGTGATGTTCCATGCTCAGTCCTGTTGAATGATCCCTATAATATGTCATCCTTAAAGGTGTGCTATTACACTATTAGGGAAGTACTAGAGGTTAATATGAATGTTTGTATTTCTCAGGTATTAAAATGAATACCCATACATACATTTTCTTTAAAAAATGTTTACTGCATATCGAATCATTTCATTTGTTTGTATGTATACCCCAAAGATGCAGCATATTGCTTTGAATACATCTCAGATTTCAAGTGCGAGAACAGTCAAATTAAGACATTGGGAACACAATATGCAAAAGACTAATACTTTCTTCAATGTACACAACTGTCCTGGAACCATAGAGCAAAAGCCAAGTGTAATTGCAGTGAATGCCTTTTGATAGTTGCTTTTGGCATATTGGGGTGGGGCACTAGTGATTGCTATGGTTGCAAATAGAAAACAAATGGAATTTGGATTTCAAACATGTTATAAAAGCTTACAAGTTTACAAAGTATGTACAGGGTTTTAAACAATAAATGATAGATTAGATTTTTGTTGATTTGCTTTTGACATACACAAAGTAGCCCATTTATATTCAGACACAAAGACCCGTTGTTTGTCTTATTGGTACAACACATGCTACTCCACTGTATTTCAGTACATTAATAAGTGTTAATCTTAATGACAGGACACTTTTTGTTGCATCACCACCACCCTCTCCTTGGTGATTGCCAGCAGTTGTCTTGCTCAGGAGATCAACTGTTGTTGGCTCAGATTTCTCAACACAAGTACATTCTGCAGAATCTACAGTATCACCTTCATGTCTTGCAAACCACGCTGCAGAGCCAAATTGCTCATTGCCAGATTTGTCTCGATATTTTACAGTATTTGTATCCCTATCGTGACAAAGGAATGGGTATTTGGGCACTGATTAATCCCCCATGAATTTGTGGTGGACTTCTGGGCCTCATGTAAAATCATCCAATCTGAACAAGTGGCTCTTGTGGCAAAAAACAGGTTTATTTATCCAGGTTGTATAGTCAATAAGGGCCCTTTTAGTTAGTTGTCTGGTTTGTTCAGCCAATGGGAGCTCACACATCTAAAGTTTGTTTTACTAGATAAGGCTCTGCTCTCTTCCTGTTTCTTTGTGGGTTTTGCTAGACATGTATATAAGCAGTATCAAAGGGCAAACTCACACTTGGAAAGTGTTCTGAGGGTTTTGGGTGGAAAGTGTGATGAATCCTTAGATGTCGTTACTTCTCACTGAGGGGTAGCCCCTTCCCATGAGGCCAGGCAGGCAGGGTCGGACTGGCCCTTTCGGTCTTTCGGCCCGTGGCCGAACGACTTTGGGGTCCCCTGGGGCCGGTTTTCCGGCAGCCACCTCTGGGCCGTTTTTTTTGTAAAAAAAAAAAAAAAAAAAAATTCACATTTTTTTTTTTTTTTTATTGTCAGGCCCCCGGGCCCGGCCTAGTGTGTGTGTGTGCGCTGCAGTGCGCTGAGCCGCGTCGCGAGTATTCGCGGGCCGCGGCCAAGTCAGATGGAGATGGGGGGGGGGTGAGTGAGCCGCCTGGGCTGGGTGAGCCAGCCAGTCAGTGAGGCAGGGCATGGAGGCAGGAGCCAGGAGGGGGAGGCGCCGCGCGCCGGCGGCACACTATCTGAGTGAGAGTCTGCACAATCATCATAGCAAGGTAACACTAGTCACTAGATGTTACCTTGCTTTGATGATTGCATCTGCATCATGCATGCATCATAATTTATGATGCATGCAGATAGATGCAGATGCATGTGCATAATTCATTCACGGCGTCGCGTCGGTGGGCCTGGGCCACCACCAGGCCGGCGGCTGTGCCGCCAGTGCCACTTCAGGGGGCCGGTGTGCCTGCCGTGTGTGTGCTCACCAGCTCACGAGCCTCTGGCCTGCGGCTGCGGCGGCCAGAGAGAACGACTTGTTTAATCTGTGGGAGGGAGGCAGGCTGAAGCAATTGCAAACACACACCAAAGCAATTGTAACACCTGCCTCCCTCCCCTCTGAGTCCTCCTGACCCTGGGGGGTTGGAGCCTCCAGCCTGCCTGCAGGGCTGACTGAGGGCTCTGCTGAGCTGGGGCCGGCACTGTAAGAACACAGTGACACATTTCACACTTGCTTTCAACTTTGCTGCAGGAAGTAAGTAACACTTCTTTGCAAAGTTGAAAGCAACTGTCTTCAACTTGTGCCTGGGGGCTGGGCTGGGCCCCGGGGCCGACGGCGCAGTGGACGAATCAGTTGAATAACTGGACCCAATGAAAATTCGGCTGGGGCAGGCAGTGCCTGCCCACCCAATTTGCCGCCAAATCGCCAATGCATACATTATGCTGCTGGCTGCTGCTATATGAGCCCCCACCCAAGCACGCACCGTCTGCAGTGGACCTCGAGACCGACAGTACCAGTGCCCACAGCCCACACAGGACAGGAGGACCACAAGGCAGCACTGAGGCGGCCAGCAGACAGTGGAGTGCCCAGTGCCAGTGCCGGCCACACAGCCCACAGACAGCAGCCCAGCCAACAGCCAGCCAGTCACTGAGGTAAGGAGTGGAGTGGGACTACTGTGAGCAACGTAAACATTAGGGCAGAGCCTGAGGAAAAACATGCATAACAAGTGCCTGTGTCTCAGCCACACCGTCCCTTTTCAGGGGATTTCCCTGCCATGCCATGCAATGTGAGTGTGCCTGGGGTGAGGGTGCATGCAGGTCTGCTGTGCCCACAGTGCCAGTGATGCGCACACACACTCGCACATCCCGCTCAGACCCATCCCTCATTACCCTCGTGCCACTGAACTCATTGGAATGGCTCCTTTCTCATTTTCTGAGCCTCTGGGCGCTATGTTGAAGCACGCCAAAGGGGTGTTCACTGGGCACTGTAAATGTGCCCCATGCCATGTGAGTGTGCCTGGGGTGGGGGTTCAGGTCTGCAGCTGTGTGCCACAGTGCCAGTGATGCGCAGTGCGCAGCGCACACACTGCTGGCTACACTGAGCAACTGCTAAGGTGAGAGGCACTGCTGCTGCCCACTTGCTGCCTCTGACCTCTGATCCTGGGCTTACCGTGCAGATCTGCTGTGCCAGTGATGCGCACACGCACGGCACATCCCGCTCAGACCCATCCCTCATTACCCTCGTGAGTCCGAGTTGCCAGCTATAGCATACCGTGTCCTCGCAGTGATGCGTGGCGCATGAGCCAAACTGAAATTGCACTGTCACCAAAAAGGAAGAGCGCGAAATGCCCCCTCGCCTCCCCACCCGCCGCACAGCCCTCACTTGGAGCAATACAAACGGAGCAGGGGATGAATACTACCCCCACCCCCCAGCCCCACCCGAGCCCTTCCTGGCACATCTGCATTAATTTCGCGGTTTATTTTCCCTGGGGGTGGGCAGGGGGCGGGCGTCGATTGGCACCTACCCATGGGTTGGTGACTTTTTCTTTGAAAATGATGCATTGATTTTTTTTTTCCGATTTCCTGCGGTGGTATTTTCACCCAATGTTATTTTTTATGTAATTAGAGGGTGGGGGCCAAACCCGGGGCAGAGAAAAGGAGTAGGGGGCTCCTTTGGCGCGAGGCTGCAGCGAAGAAGCAGGGTTCGAGTTTCTGAGCAGGAAGGGGGTGGGGGTTGAATTATTAATGCACTTTGCAAGCGGCGAGAGTAGTTGGTGGCGAGAAGTGTCCATTCCAGGCTGCTGCAGAAAAGGGGGGAAGAGGGGAGCTTTTGTATTTTCGCACCTTCTGCCGGGGAAATAAAGGAGGGGGCTGGGGGGAGTACCTGCCCGCTTCTCTTTTTTTCCCTCGTTCTTTCTGGAGGGAGGGGTAGCAAGGAATTGAGGGAGCGAGAGCGAGGTAGCTTGCGAGGGAGGGGAGACCGTCGTTCCCAGAGCAGAGAGAGGTAGCGATCGAGAAGGGAGACCCGGGCATCCTGCGCCCCCTTTCTGCTGTCAAGGATTGTGGATTTTTTTAGGGGAAGAGAGGGGAAGGGGGAGGGAGGGTCGGGGCGGGGGGGCCTCCAGGTTTGGTTCCTGCGGATTGCTAGGCAAGGCAAGGCATAGAAAAGTGGAGGGGGAGGAATCGGCTGCTTATTTGGGGGGTTGATGCTGAGACCCCCCCTCGGCTCCCGAACCCCCCCTTTGGATGTCCGTGAGCTCCAACACAATGATCTTCATGATACTGGCCCGTGCCACGGTCCCACGGAACTCATTGGCTCCTTTCTCATTGTCTGAGCCTCTGGGCGCTATGTTGCCGCATGCCAAAGGGGTGTTCACTACTGGGCACTGTAAATGTGCCCCATGCCATGTGAGTCAGTGAGTGTGCCTGGGGTGGGGGTGCAGAGGCACTAGTGCTGCCCACTTCTGCTGCCTCTGAACCTCTGATCCTGGGCTTACCATGCAGGTCTGCTGTGCCAGTGATGCGCACACGCACTCGCACATCCCGCTCTGACCCATCTCTCATTACCCTCGTGCCACTGAACTCATTGGCTCTTTTCTAATTTTCTGAGCTTCTGGGCGCTATGTTGCCGCCGCATGCCAAAGGGGTGTTCACTGGGCACTGTAAATGTGCCCCATGCCATGTGAGTGTGCCTGGGGTGGGGGTGCAGAGGCACTGCTGCTGCCCACTTCTGCTGCCTCTGATCCTGGGTTTACCGTGCAGGTCTGCTGTGCCAGTGATGCGCACACGCACTCAGCACTCGCACATCCCGCTCAGACCCATCCCTCATTACCCTCGTGCCACGGAGATTAATGCATAATAGCGGCCTCCGGTTTGGACAGAGAATCAAAGCAATTGGAGAACCAATTCAAAACTTCCAACATGTTGGTCAATGGTCAGTTGCCAATCCCTGCCAAAATGGCACTCTACCACAGCTGCTATAGGCCACTAGCACTCCCTAAAAGATGTGCATCTACGCCATTTAATAATTATTAAATACTGATGTGCGTTATGACAGACAGTGAAGCCCTCTGCAGAAAGGCAGCTAACCTCTCTGTGGCACCAAAGGCAAACGTTATCATGCGATCACATGGATCCCATTAACTCAGTACAACAAGATATAACACAGGTTTCTGATTGGCTTATGAATCCCAAATGCAGGAATGATGTGATGCACCCCCGCTTGAGCAGCTTGTACTGCCCCAGTGTGGTGTGTCCTGCGGCTGCATCTGCTTGCTGGGTGCCACTGTGCCAGCTCCAACTTATTTTTCAAACACATTGCAACGCATAGTGCCCAGATCTATAGCTTAATATTTAGCCTGGGATTCACAAACCTTTAGTCACCATTCCATTATATGTGTAGGCGTAAGCGACGCATTCCTTTCAATGGTGCACAACGTTACCTTGAAGTGCCGGATGAGGCTCCCCCAGACCCTTGGGCTCGCCCCATATTCTGAGCCCCCCTTTCTCAAACCCTTTCCTTCCCTCGCTTCACGCGTGTATACCTTCTGTAGACAGTAGACCCCTGCAGCCTGACACGAGGTGGTACCTCTGCCCCAGGGGCTCTCCCCGACACCGGAGCCCTCCTTTCCTCCTTGTTCCCTTCCCCCTCTCTCTCTATTACCCTCTCACCGAACAAATGAGTCGAATCTTCCCGAGTCCGGTAATTCCCCAGTCCTGGTCCCAATTCCAGCTCAAGTCTTTCCATCTTTCCTTCTTCTTTGACCGAAGGCTTTCTGTCCATTTGTTTTAAAATGTTCAATATTCTTCCTTTTCTCTCTTCAAATGTTACTCAGTTTCCTCTGCACACCTGCCTTTTATAGTTTCCATCGTCTTTTAATTTCTCTCTCTTCAGACTCACCTTTTTTTGTCCTTAACCTATCTTGCAAACTTCTGTTTCCGTTTATTTTTCGACTTTTACCTTCTCTTTTGTGTTAATATTTATCCATTTCATTTCAAACTATTGTCCTACCCTGCTAAGTCACCAAGTGTTTGTTTCTGATTTCATTTTCCTTTCATTGTGTATATCCCTACTCCATAGTCCAAACTTATTTTTCTTTAGACCCCACCCTTACCGTACACTTCCTCTGCCTGCATACACCCACTCTCTTTTTGCCTCCTGCCTGAGTACCAAAAGCATACCTGTGTTCTTCCCCAGCCCTCACCAGGGCCCATCAATCGCTCTTTTTGCATTTGTTTGCCCCTCTAGAACTTACCTTCCTCCCCAGGCTGCATCTCAGGTTCTGCCCTTATTGGCCTGCCTTGGCCCAGCCGACCTCCCCAGGCTCCATCTCTCTTGCTGCCCTGGTTGGTCTCTCGTGCCCCAGCCCACCTCCCCAGGCTCCATCTCTCTTGCTGCCCTTGTTGGCCTCTCTTGCTCCAGCCCACCTCGCAGGCTCCATCTCTCCTCCTGCCCTGGTTGGTCTCCCGTGCCCCAGCCCACCTCCACAGGCTCCATCTCTGTCCCTGCCCTTCCTGGCCTCTCTTTCTCCAGCCCACCTCCCCAGGCTCCCTCTGTGTTCCTGCCCTTGTTGGTCTCTCTCGTGCCCCAGGCTCCATCTCTGTGCACCTCAAATGTTGTGTATGTTTGTGTGTGTCCAGCATGGACTCCGCTATGTTTACACTCTGTTTCCATCATGAGACAAGCCGTTTCTGCAATTCTGCGCCACATTGTAAGTTTGGCGTATCAACTATGGTAATACCGCTCAACTGAATTCTTCTTACTGCATGCGGCTACGATAATACTACAACTGATTTAGGGTTGGTGCCAAGTACAAGTTATTGCCCGCTTTTGAGGCCAATTAAACTGCATTGGGGACATGTGGTAATACTGCATGGGGCAAGACCTCCATTGAAGATGAGGCAACAAGCAGGCAGCATATGCATGGGCTGCAAAGGCCATTATCGTGTGTTTCAGCAAGATAGGCGCTACTCTGGAATGCCACCTGTTACCACCATACTTATAGTGAGGATGACAGTGGCAGACTGGCCCATAAGGAACTTGGGAACACTCCAGAGGGGCCTATGCCTCTGAGGACCTGTCTGGGGCTGATCCAGTTACAAGCTTCATTTTTCCACCATCCGACAAGTATGTCATAATGTTTTCACTGGTCTATTGCAAGACTGAGCTCAGCTGTTCTTGGTGAGGGCAGCAGTCAGAATTAGGTGTCACAGCCATGGGCCAATGTATTGCCCTACTGCCATGCTGTCATGCTTAGTCTCCCTACCTTTACGCATTCAGTTTCCAGTGTTACATGCCTTTCGAAACGGAGTCTATAGTATGGACATTGTGAGCTAAGGGGGGTGGGGTGGGGCTGGGCATGTTGAAGGCTATAGCTTTTAATAGTTCCAGTGATGAGTGCGAGGAGTTTGGTTTGTAAAAGCTACTGGACGTGAGCAGTAGCTCGCTGTCCCTGTTACTGGAAATGGTGTTACCTTGCGCTATCTATTGCCTGACATATGTGGGAATTCGCTCCTCTACCTGTTACTAAATGGGTACATCAACGGTCACAGAGAATGATCAGGAGCCGATTGTGTTTGAGCTGGCTTTACCAGAGCTGGGAGCAAGCTGTACCAGTTATGCTGTACGGCCCCTTGGGCATCAGAGCTGGTTGTATTTGTTACTGGGCAATGTGGGCATGAGCGAAATGTAACCGTATCCGTTTTGGAAGCTGGCTGTACCTGTTCATTGGCATGAATAGTTAGGTAAAGAGTACTGCATGCTGCTACATTGCTCTCCTTGATAGAGATGGATTGTGGACCTGCCCATGGTAAAACATGACTTTTTTTCTGTGGGGAGGGGTTGCAACTGGGGGAAAAGATGAGAGAAAAAGTGTCAGTACTGAAAAGTCAGTTGAGCTGGGAGCAGCCTCGGACTGGCCTGTAGGACAATAGGCCCAGGGCCAACCAAAAACACAAAATGCTGGTGTGGGACCGTTTTTTTGGCCAAAGTGGGACCCTTATTGGCCCATGTGGGCCAGTTTGATGAGTTAATTCACACTGCGACTAGTAGTTTTGACCAGTGTTGCTGAATAAATATTCTTTAAAATATACAATTTGCATGTCACTTTATCAAAAAAGCTCCCCCCGGGTACTATTCAAACAGTATCACAAAAGGAATGAAAAGCCATTTGCAAGTGCGGGCCACTTTTTCTTTGGTGCCTGAGACAATTGCATGGCCCAGTCTGACCCCGGTTGATAGCTAGCCTTTGTTGCTGACTGTGGGCAGTTCGGAAGCACCCCACAGTGTCTTTGTCGAGGGCATAGGGGCATTGGTATCCCGAAAGGGGCCAGGGATAGGCGGTGATGTGTAAGTTGGCTGTAGAGGCGCTGTCTGGAGGGAGGGGTCTGATGTTACTCTGTGAGATGCAGTAGTTGTTCTTCGAAGTGTGTGATTGGACGTGAATTGTTGGGGCACACAATTAAAATAGGGTGCCAAGAGCAAAAACCACTGGCACATCCATTACACCAGGGCAACAAATTCATACAAGCCCACAGAACTGTATGCAAAGTAATGTTATTTTATGAGTTGTGTTGTAATGTAACAGACACATGAAGCCTCCATACGTAGCATTTTCTGACCTCTCCCTAAACCTCATTCCGGTTTCCCTACCCACCTCCCCATCTATCCAACCATCATCACCCCCACCCTCCTTCCCTGCTGGGGTTGCGGAGCCCTGTATAAGCATTGACTTGCAGCAGGTCCCAAAACCGCAGTGGGGGTGGTTGGTTCATGCCACTCCTGTGCCTCGGAGCTGTGGACCTCAATATGTAGCATTTTCTGTAAAAGTCATGAATTGACGTGATTCACGGATGATGGTTTGAGGGCAACTTTTTTTGAGGCGAGGGGTGGGCCACTTTTTTGAGGCGAGGGGTGGGCCACTTTTTCGAGGGGTGGGCCACTTTTTTGAGGCGAGGGGTGGGCCACTTTTTTTTTGTTGTCCGGGCCTATTTCTTGTCCCAGTCCGACCCTGCAGGCAGGTGTGGCTTCTTCCCGATAGTCCCCCTGATGGTGGTACTCAGTGGGAGGATATCATGGGGAGACTCCCCCTCTATGGACATGAATGACCATCCAAGGGAAGTGGGGTATTCAAACCCTACACCCACCCCCAATACATCCTTATATCCCTTACTCTCCACCTCCATGTTACCTAACTACCTCATGCATGTATGTAGGGCCATAGGGCTGACCTCGACTGAGACGAGGAAGAGGACAGAAGTAGAATCTATGGGACTCCAACTCAGAAGAAGAAGAGGCACAGAGCCATGAATCAAATCTGGTGGAATGGTAGTCATCATTCAAGGTCTCTGCAGAGGTGGGATTGAGAGGTTAGGATAACAACTGAGAAATGACTTAAAGAATTGTCTGACAAGCTGGAGGAACTGCACTGGAGAGAGCCACAGCCACACCAGCAGCCAAAGAAGAAGGACTGCCCAGCCCAGGAGATTCTAAGGGGACGTGGAGAAGAAACAATCTGTCCATCTCAGAGGAACCCAGTGGCATTGAGCGAAACCAGAGCAGCATTGGGAGTGGGAAGCTGGTACCGGGAATGAGAAGCATGGGACAAGAGCTAGCAGGCAGAGAAAAACTGGTGCAGCCTGGCAAATGACTGCATGTACCAGGGAGGATCAGCAGAGCGTCCAGAGGCCTGCAGTTCCAGAGGGGGCTTGAAAAACATGGTCTAGGACCCACATACGAAAATGAGATATTTGCCTCATGACAGTACTTGGCAAGAGAGAGAAACAAGTTGGTCAGAACAAAATGGAAGAGAAAGCAGGCTCAGTGGCCCACATACAAAATTAGTTATCTTCCCATATCTTCCTGCTTGGAAAGAGAGGAAGCTAAGTTGGTCAAACTAAGCAGCAAGAGAGACTAGGGTTGAGGACTCCTCAGACATGAGATGTCTTCCACATGGTAACGCTTGGCAGGAGAGTGAACCAAGTGGACCCCGTCACAGAGAAGGAGAAGAGGATCTGAGATCCCTAAAGCATGTGTGAACTGTGTAAATGAAACCTGAGCAAGGGCAGGGGAAGGTCGTCATTCCCTCTGGCATTGTGGACTGCAAATCAAGCCTGAGAAAAGGCCTGGAGACAGGAGTAATTCCCCCTGGCATTGTGGACTGCAAACCACTGTGAGAAAATGCCTGGGGAAGGGAATCATTCCCCCTTGGCATGGTGAACTGCCAAGTCAGTCTGAGAAAAGGACAGAGGGAGAGAATCATTGCCCTGGCAGTGTGAAACAACTGAGAGCAAGCTACCTGTAGAAGGGAGACATTCTCCAGGAACCCAATAGTAAAGAAATAACTATGGGCAATAAGGAATGTTGATGTTTGAGTTGGAACTTTAATCTGGAACATTGTTTTGTGCCTTGGAAAGGGATTGAGACCTGGGGAAGGAAGAAATTCCCTCAGGTAAATATCCCATTTAAGAATCAGAACGTTACCCTTTGATTTGAACTGAGAACTTTGCTGCTTCTTGACATTTCAACCTGGACCTTTGTTTTGTACTTTAGAAAGGGATTGAGGCCTGGGGAGTGGAGTCATTCCCTCTGGTAAACTTCCCACCTACAATTGGTATGGTGATCCATTGGCCAGAAGAATGTAGTCATTCTTCTAGTCCAAGAAGACCCACTACCTCTTTAGTTTAGTTACAAGTGTAAGGGGCAGAAGCAGGGTTTTGACACAGGACAGTGGACTCTTGATTTACATGGACATCCTGACTGATTATAGTTGAGAAGAGAAACCCCCCTTAGAGTTAGGGAGAGGTAGGCGTGTCCTCTTTATTTTCAGATCCAATAAAAGTTGATGCCCACAGCCATGCCACCTGTGTGCCAGTCTCCTTCTTCTGGACCCTTAGAGAGGGGTGAGAGTTTTGGAGGCGTGCTCTGTGTTTCTTGTTGGTCCTTTTTGTAGTGTCTTGTAATTTATTGTGTTTTTAAACTATTTATCTGTCCCCCTTTGCCCAAGGATGGGTTAATTGAGTTTGTTTGTTTTGTGTCTTGGTGTGTCTTATGTTTGTTTCCCTTTATGAAAAAATTTAAAAATTTTGCCTTTTCCTCTTGTGCTTTTCACCGTTAAACAGCATTTTAAATGCCAAGATCCCCTTTTTTATGGGAAACCATGACATGGTGGTATTGCCCATGTTGGCAGAGAAGTCTAAATGGCCAAATCTCTTGAACGGTAGTCAGTCAAAATCTCGAAACCAAAATATCGAATACAAAAAGACCGAAAAAAAAATATCGAAAAAAAAAATATCGAATTTTTTATTTATTTATTTATATATGTTTTTGGGGTCAGGTAAGTAAAAAAAAGGGGTAAAATAAAAAAAAAATGAAAAAAAGGGGGGTTGGGGGGGAACCCCCCCATTTAAAAAAAAAACACATTGAAAAAAAAATTCGATATTTTATTTTTCGGCCTTTTGTATTCGAGATTTTGGTTTTCGAGATTTTGGTTTTCGATATTATCACTATAAACCACCTTTGGTTATTCTTCTACCAGGCAGCCCTGAAGCTAGTCATTGGCATGTGTCTATCCATAACAGAGGAAAGCAACCACTTTCCCTTGTGCGCGTTTTTATATATAACGATGGCTGACAAACTATTCACTAATACTGGAATGATTGTCTTAAATAATCGCCAACATTGCATGAACTTAGTAGGTTCCTACATGTAAACTGTACATACAATATCAGTTCCGACTTTCAGAGAATGACACTATTTCAAAATGCCTTAAATGAAAAACATATCAAGGTGCATATGGGTGGGATCATTAAGAATACATCTGCCTTTGGTAAAAATAGGAAGAGAGAGTTCAGCAATAGGCTGGTTAAGTGACAGAAAAAGAAAGAAAGAGATACATGGCTGGCATTAGCCTAGCATGCCCAAAAAATGAATCTAGGGTATTTTGGGGCATTGTAGAGGTGGGGCCTTTACAATTTCAGGTGTATCTAGAGCTGCTTGGGAGAAATATATTACTAACACTCTAGGCAGTTGCCAAAATGTCATTTTGCCCACCAGTATCCTGGATGCAAAATGGGAATATAAGACCTCCACTATGGAACTAGGAACTATTGCAAGGAAATTTAATAGCTCACCTGCTGCAGGACCAGACAGCATATGCGATGCCCTGTAGAAAATCAATCCTTTATTTTGAATAGCAGCCCTCCATGGTTTATTGGTGTGTGTCAGCTATATAAATCAAATTCTGGCATCCTGGAGGGACAGTAACATTATACCAGTGCACAAAAGAGGATGCACGGCTGTTCTCTCTAATTATCATCTTCTGGCTATGATGGATGTTCAGCCAAGATTTTTGCCAAGGTTCTGCTTTATGAACTCACTGCCTGGAGTGACACTAATGGAATTATCCCCCAAAATCGAAACCGGCTTCAGGAAAGGTTGGTGTACATCGTACAATTTGTACACATTTGTATCCTTAATTGAATACTCCTGGAAGGTGAGAGAGCTGCCGGTTCATGCTGCCTATATTGATTATAGTGTAGTTTTTGATATCCTCTTGGGTCATCAGCTTTGAGAAAAAACGAATTGCTTGGGATATTCTGCATGGTCTTTTATCCATGATCATCAGACTATATTCTGATACTCAAGTTAGAATTCGACTTGATGCTAATGGTAGTTCTACAAATTGGATAAATATAGCCAGGGGTGTTTCAACAGGACTGCATTCTTGCACCCATATTGTGCAATTTATATATGGGTGATTTGAAAGATGCTGTGGTGGTTTCTGGTATGGACACCATAGAATTTGGTAGATTTGCGGCATCCTGGCTCGTATATGCAAATGACCTGCTGATCTTCGACTACACCCTAAAGGGTTTACAACTCAAACTTGATGTGTTGGGGGTATTCTGAAATACATGGTCTAACAATAAAGGCTGATGAATCAGAAATCATAGTTTTTAGACCCAGGAATACTGTAATAAAGAGATATTGTTGGAAGATCAATAATAATAAGATTGAGCAGGTAACTAAATATAAATATCTAGGAGTCCTTTTTTAATGAAAAATTCAAGTGGAGTAACCACTGGGAATATGTGAGTAACAAGGATTAACATCAGATTGGGGCAGTGAATACATTTTCTGGCAATTTATCAATCTAAGGTTATGTATTTAATGTTGTATGTCATGGAAATTTGGGTATGCAATACAGAAGTATTTTAAAAATATTTGAAGGTAAATTTTGAAAAAAATATTCAGGCTCCCAATTACTCTCTCAATTGAATAAACACCTGGAATTTAATATGATCAGTATAGAAACTGTTTTAGATAAAAGAATATTATCATTTGTCTGCAAGTTATTTGTTGAAGGAGAAGGAATGTTACAAGGTATGATAGCTTTTCAATATACCATTTTAACCTTGTGCATTAGGGTGGTTGAACAGAAGGCATCAGTGGTGTGCCAACATTCCTTTGGTCTACCCCAAAAAGCCTTCAAGGGGCAGGTGAACACATTACTTAACAGTCATGATATGGAGCAGGTTATTGTCTGCTATCCACTAAGGTTAATAGTGGGTTATTTTGGGATTATTATATTGGAAGATACAACTGCCCTAAATACATTGAGACGTATCCTTATGGTTAGATTGTAGTGGGTTATATTCATATAAAATGTAACCTAGTGAATACCCTTGAAATCATCGGTGTACAAAGAGGCTTGAGCAGGTCTTCCAGAGGATGTAGATTATCTGGTGATAGCGTGTTTAAGACCATCAAGCATCTTATGTACTGTAATAGTCTGGAAGTTATACATCACCTATGTATGAAAGGATATTCTTGGGCATGGAGGTACAAAATAATGGATGAATTATGGGTGAATTTTATGGCTGGAAATGAGTGTAATGTAATATTTTATATGTTTAAATTGTATGACTTTGCAAGGGGGATCTTAAACAAATTAGATTGTTATTAATATTTTCCATTTTGTTATATTCCCTGATTTTATTGATTGATTGATATGTGATAATATGATGATATTGCAATATTGATGTTTCAATTGTATATACGGTCATCTATATGGCTATATGTATGCAATAAAAATATAAAAAAATAACAACACAAAACAATTTCCATGTTTTTTTATTTCTCACCAAAACAAATAGCATACCATTTTCTCTCTGTGTGTTTGTTGTGTTGTATTGTTGGTATGTTGTATGTTGTAGTTGTAGGTTGCATTTGTAGGTTGTGTTTGTAGATTTGTGATGTAGGTTGTAACTGTAGAACTAATGTGTTAATTCCCCTTTTTGTCTGTTAGGGGTTATGCCGGGTTATGCCGGTATTTCTCAGGGGATCTCGGGTACTCTGATCACCTTATTCACAAGGTTCTTAGCTTTGTGGGTATTTTAAAGGCAGGCCATTAGCCACTTGGGGAGGGAAAGAGGATGAAGACACTTGAAGTTGGAGTAGTTGATTTTTGGAATGGTAAGCCCAGCTGAAATGGGAGTTAATCTTCTGGGACGCAGCACTCATTTCTTTGACAGGCTGATAAATTGTGATAGGCATATGACTACCAGGTGAAAGAAATATTCTAAGCACAGGGCATGCACTGTCTTGCCAATTGGTAAGGCAGAAAGGGCATTTAGCAGTTGTCTGCTTCAACAAAGCCAAAATGCAAACTAAGGGGATGCAGCCCATCTGCTTCCACCTCCACCACCTTCTACCAAACGCCACCATCCCGGTAGCTTCTGCCCTGAAACACTTGCATGAACAAGGTAGCCAGGAACCAAACTGCACACAAGTGCTGACCCCTTAAATTACTCTAGTAGCAATCTTGAATGTTGGAGCAATAAAAGACACCAAGAGTGCTGTGCAAATGATATACTCATTCCCTGACCACTGGTCCTCTTGCCCATGGTGAAGAGGATTTTCTGCTCCACAGGCTGCTGTACTTCCCACCCAACTGTACCCATAATGTCTTTACACAATGTTGGTACCTCTTTGTGAGATAAAAAGAAAAACAGCGCAGCAGTGATCACCTTTTCCATTAAAGCACCACAAGCCAGCATTTTGCATAAATTAGGAAGGCAATCTAACAGCTAGATTTGCATCCATCAGATGTCTGTCATGGGACTTTTAATATTTCTGGCCTTTCTAAAATGGTCCCATAACATTTCCCTGATGGAATAGGGGATTGCTGGTACGTCTATGGGCTACAGATGTACAGGGGATAGAGTTTCATGGACTACTCCCAGTGCCAAGCCGTGGTGCAGCTGAAGTAATAGGGGTAATAATGCTGACTGGTGGTGGTATGCCACTTGTCTGATGGTACACAGCAGTAGGTCTCTCAATCTTTTAATTTTTTTCTATGTCTGTGCATGTTGCCACTGCATATAGTGCCACATAGATATGGTAACCAATTGAGTCCATGCCTTCCCTTGGCACACTGTTTTTTGGCAGAGTATGCAAGTGGTCAGATTCGATTGCTTTTTTATATCTTATGAAGTACTGCCACAACATTAACTTTCCTACTCAGCTAGCAGCGCAGAGGCTGAATTCATGTGAGCATGATGTTGCTGAAGGTGGTTGGCCTGGTGGAGATACAGTTGCCAATCTAATGATGGGTATGGTGTTCATTAATCGACGTTTTTTTCATTGCATGTTTTTCCACTGATTTTATACCACAAACTATATAAGATGTAGGTGGGTGCCGGGACCAGATTGCAGATATGTTTGAAGGGGGTTTGTGGGGGTAACCCCCCCAAAAAAAGTTAGAAGAATTCTAGCAGCAAAAACTCAGTGGAAAAAAATGCTGCAAAATTAAAACGGGCGATGGAATGACATGGAACAGTGATGATGTAATGTGCTTTCTGATCTACAATGCAACTTCCTTTGCAAACAGACTCTGTATTTGTGGTAGGTTCATTCTACCTTTTCACCAGACTATCACTGCTTTCTATCAGCAATGCTTTTCCCACCTGGATGCTGATGTAGCTCAATCTTGTATTAGATCATCATCATCTCTTCATCATTACTATCAGACACAGTGGAAGAGTTTGGCAAAGAAAGACACCGAAAAGTGTTGATCTCATCCTGCAGTTCAAGTACTCCATCTGTCATTCTCCTCTTATCTTCATTAGAAAGGTTTTTCATACCTCCCCCTTCTGTCCCAGGGGTGCTGGGAGGAACTGGAAGCACACCGTTTATCAGTCTGGTGGATGTTCATTGTCATGGTGCAATACCTGCGCAGTTTCTTGTTCTGACACATGTATTCCTGAGTGACATGAGATTGATTATTCCCTCAACAAACAATGTGCAATTCGGTCCACCACAGCGCATTGAGCAAGTGCTACTTCAGGAGTAAAAACACCACAATCATCATGTTTGCCTCTCCCTCTCACTCGTTTTGGTGCTGACATGGGGTTCCAAATGTGTCCAACTGTTGGCTTGCCCACCTTCCTGAATCGATGATCCTCCCTCCCAGGTAAATTATGTGAGTGTGACTCGCCCACAGGCTCCCCCACAGGCTATCCTCAGGGAATACAAGCACCAACTGAATCTCCTCACAGTTGTCACCCAATGGCATGTGCCTTGCCCGTTCGTGTCAAGAGATGGGCACTGACCTGTGTATGTCCCACCTGCCTAAAGAGCTTTACAATAAATTAATTTGAGGTTCGTTTTTGAGGTTTCTGGTTCATTGCTGGAAAGTTTGTCCAGGCCTCATGGTCACACCTATGGACAAATCAGACTGCCTTTCAACTTCATTATCATAATAGGAGACACAATGTACGAACAAAGCTTACTTATTCAGTAAAGTGATGAGTTAATTCAACTGAATATATAGTCACACTATTGTGATGTACACTTGGGCTGTTCTTAGGAAGGGTTCAATATAACCTGGTACAATTTCCTAATAATAGAACAGGTGGGGGATGTGAATAGCAGTGCAGAAAATGCACAATAGATGGACAGAGGTAATAGCATACACTGAACACAAATGATGCAATATCACATAAATCAATTGAAATGTAACACATTAAAATATAATGGGCAAAACGCAGGTGTTGAGAACATTTCAAAGAAAATTCAAAGGAAAACTCACTACCCGTTAACAAATGTGAAACTTTGAAATAATTAATTGTCCCCTGTAAGCTAACCACAAAGGCAGTACTAAAAGGACTTGCCTCAAACATTAGTTGGTATTGAAATAGTTTCCACGAACACTAGAACACTATATTGCTGCAGAAATCCATTAGTTAGACACATTTCTTGGCAATGTTTGTAAAGAAGTTAGATATACACTGTGGGTACAGAATAAACTGTCCCCATTTGCAGAATAGTGCAGTAATTGATTTTGTGTTGTTGATTCCACTAAAGAATGCCTTGTCGGCTTCCTTTCACTCCGCCCAAAAATCAGAGACAGGCTGAACAGAAAATAAGCTGTCAGAAAACGTACTTTCTAAACCAGGGCTTGCCAACCAGTCACCCTCCAGATGTTTGGCAGATGTAATGAGCGCTGCATTAACTTGTTTATTTCGTAAAGCATTCCCTTGCACCAATTCCTGTTAGAGTCAGCAGTGTAACACATGTTTGGATAGCAATCAACAACTCTCTAATCCAGACCATCACCCCTAATTATCTTGAGATGGATATAGACGCTTAGAACATGTGCAGCACTTTGGCGGGCACACTGTACAGTAAATGGTGCAATGCCTGTCAGAGCGAGTCTTTGTCAACCTAATTCATATGAAAGGGATACAATTGACATCACTTGAAACTGGCAGCCAGTTTATCAACAGATCAAGTACAGCACTGGCAGCATCACTCCTAGCTTTGAATGCAATGGGCACCTGTCAATGTTGTTTAACCCTCTCTGGGAGGGAGAATCACTACACGCAAGGGGAATATGACCTCCATGGTCATACACCATTTGGCAACTGTGCAATCTGAAAGCAAGCCCATACGCGTATGCTCTGTTGTTGTCTTTCTTGATATCAGGATCAGGAAGAAGAAACAAAAAAGAAGAAAAACATTGCACATAGACCATCAAGCACCTGCCCAATATCCTTCTTTCCTTTGACAGAGAATGCATTGGACAGCTCTCTTGAACCCTTTAAGAAATATGGACTATCAAGCACCATGTCATCTCCAAAACGTGTTTTTTTTTCAATAAATGAAAACATATTTCTTTAGATATTGTTAATTACAAATAATTTAATGGGGTCCCTTTGTACTCTGTGGGTTCTTAATCTAACAGGACAGATTAAAAATAAAGGATGTGCATTAGTAAATTAATTACCAAGAACAGCAGCTGTAATAAACCATAGAAATCTGCAAACACTGTGCTTGTCATTTTACAGGAAGCAACCACAAAATGGCTAAACCCAAGCATGTCCTCCCTGTCCACGGGTTTTACAGGCAACGTGTGTCTCTCAAAAAAAAGAAAAAAAAGAGCTCTGTTGCTGCATATTTTGAGTAAATGGCACAAAAAAAACATGAACATGTGCATATAATTTAGGATCTGATCTGGTTAAAAAAACAATTCTAACAATACACCTGAAAGAAACAATGCTGTACATGAAAGAGGAGCAAACACAGTGGGTGCTCTCGCTGGGATCACTGCATTTCAATGTGGTGTGTACCATTTGCAAACAGACAAGGTGAAGCCATCTGCAGGTCATCTACATTTGGAACTGTGACGCAAAGCACAAAATCAATAGATTGAGACACTTCACTATGGTTTAGTTGGCACCAACCAGCCATTCAGAACTGGGGTTAAGACCCCCTCCATAGAGGGGGCGGTGGTTCACAAACTATGCACACAGTGAAGGGGCCTCTCAGAACCCCCTTTAGAATCTGTGACTTTGTGGTGAAGCCATAATGTTCACACATTAACCACAAGAGTCAGCACAAGACTCAAATACCCTTCTTTAATGGGGAGCGCTCGCAGTGTGCTCAGTGTGTTCCGTGAGTACGGTGAGGTTCCCCTGTTTGGCAGCACTATCATTGCAGTCTTTTCTTGCTGGCAGTGAAGTGAGGCAGTGGCAGAGTCAGCACAATACTCAAATACCCTTCCTTATCGCAGAGCTGTCACAGTGTGTTCCATGTACCGGGGCTGCAGGGAGAACGGTGCCCTTCACAGAGACTTTATTGAAAAATGGTACGATACCTAATTAAGAAATAGTGCGGGCGAGTGTCATTTTTGCAGAATTATTTTTTCACTCCCATTGGCAAAATTAATCTGCGTAGTCATGGAAGAGGAGGAGCCATTTTGCCCAGAAGTCCACTGAGCTCCTTGCCACTGGCCGAAACAGAACAATTAGGTAATGGATAGGAGTTATTTGTAGAGCACAGGCAGGATCTGGTCATCACCCAGGAACCAATGGGTGTTTTTCAAGATCCTAGTAACTTGTGTGTGGTTCAGTAAAATATGGATTTTACATGAAATGTGTCATCTGTCCAATGGAAAATTGGGCAATTCTTTCCAAGTAGTTCAGAAGGCTTAGGCGATAAGGTAGTATTTTCTCCTGTGGATACTGAAATAAATGAGGAAATATAGAGCAATTTAATTGACTCAGAACAGGCAAATGATGTCATTTACAATGGCAATCCCCTGTGGCTGCAGTTAGTGGAATTAGTGGTTCTAGTGGGGTTTATATGTGATTTTACTGATGGACATTACAGAGTGATACATTTCGACACAGACAAAAAACTGAAAAACACTGATGTTACATTTTCGTTTGGGGGGAGGTGTCCCCATCAAACCCCCTGAATTTCCACCCCTATAGTGCCACCCCAACCCCATCCCGACCCATTTTGACCTCTTACCACACTACCCTTTATATAGTCATTTCATCTTTTGAGTGTTTTTTGGAGTTATAATCTGCTCTGTTATGTACCACTCGTTAATATTTGTGATAAGATGACTGGGTACTGTTCTAGGGATTCCTTGATAAGTACGCTAGAACATTTTGACACTCCGTTTGAAGATCCTGCATGTAGAGATCGTGATTTGTCTGGGCTCACTAATACTACGGAGTATTCAAATACTTCAAAACTAGAAATGGGTTTGTCTACTCTTACGGCATTGAATTTACTACTGTCTTCTTTAGTGAACGTGTTTGATATTTTAAAAGAAGAAAACAGAAAGAATACGGAACAATTGCAGACTATTTTAACAATCGTGGAATCCCCCCTAGAAGGGAGGAGGTGAAGTTTTTTTTCAAAAGCGAGTTCCTGGGCATACTAACAAAAGTGGTCAACATCCAGCAGGAATTCAGACTTACCATTCCACAGTAACATTCTCGAGACTGCAGTGAATATTGAAAAAATACAAGACCATTTAATATATGGGCCACCTAATAAGGGTCATTTGGAGCTCCCTAACGCCCACAATTTACTTTTGATTGGTTCAGAACCAAATAGTGACAATAGTAATGATCTACCTCCTCTTGGCTTAGTGGTTGACTGTCAGGAATCCCCTATGGAGTAAGCAGAGAATATCATTTCACCGTCTCCTGGTACTCCCTTCGCTAATTATAATGAACTGGATCCCCCAAAAAACTAAGAAGAAGAAGTTGCAAATTACCAAAATAAGGTTCCTAAATCCAAAAAGAAAAGGGCAAAACAAAAGAAGGTTCTATTCCAGGAAAAGAAGCCCAAACATTTGAAAAATAGAGAGTCGAAAAGCAATGGCTCTCGTGGTTTTATTAGCTCACTGAATGTTCAGCTCAAAATAAATACTACCATTACGACTATGCCTCATTACGACCCTGGTGGAAGACCATGGTACTATTAGCACCATGGTCCATGCCGGTAACTTACCGACTCCACCATGGAGAAAGGGGGAATTTCCACCCCATTACAAGGTTGGCGGGGCGGTAATTCCCCCTTCCTCCATGGCCCTTCCCCTTTCCATTTTTGCCCCATAGGGCTCAATGGGAATGGGGAAGGCGCTAAGTACGGTGCCGCAAATTGCGGCACCGTAATTAGCACCAAGGTCCCTTTGCGGGTCCCTACTTTAACGGCTGGTCTACAACAGCCAGTAAGATCGGGTCCCGCAAAGGGACCTCGTAATTAGGCGCTAATAGGTTAACAGCGCCGCAGCCTTTTACGGCGCCGTTAACCCATTAGCGCCTGGGTCGTAATGAGGCCCTTTATGTTCGAGCAGTTGGTCTTTTGGTAAACTGGGATAATGTGAAATCCATGTTCCACACATTAGTTCAAATAGAAAATATAATTTGACAAAGAAGCAACTCGAGAGCCCCTGGCCTGAATGGACTTTGTAACAAGCTTATTAAAGCTTGCCCAGAAGCTTTAGCAATAATTCTATACAGATACTTTCAGTAGATCAAAAGTGTATATGTATTCCTGCTTCTTGGAATGAGGCACACATTGTCCCCATCTTTAAGAAGGGAGACAGAGAAGTGGCCAAAAATTACAGTCCAATCGCCCTACTTGATGTGGATTCGAAGATCTTTGGGTCAATGCTACTCTCTTATCTTGAAGATTGGGCAAAAAGAAACTTTATCCTCAAACCTAATCAATTGGGTTTCAAGTCAAATGTGTGTACCAATGTGTCCAACTGTTGGTTTGCCCACCTTTCTGAATCGATGATCCTCCCTCCAAGGTAAATTAAGTGAGTGTGACTCCCCCACAGGCTATTCCCAGGGAATACCAGCACCAACTGAATCTCCTCACAGTTGTCACCAATGGCATGTGCCTCGCCCGCTCCTGTCAAGAGATGGGCACTGACTTGTGTGTGTCCCAACTGCCCAAAGAGCTTTACCCAACATTAATTTGAGATTCGTTTTTGGGGAATTACACAGAATTTGGGTTGTTCGGCTTTATTGCTGGAAAGTTTGTCCAGGCCTCGTGGTCACACCTATGGACACATCAGACGGCCTTTTGTCTTTATTATCGCAATAGGAGACACAATGAACAAACAATGGTTACTTATTTAGTAAAGTGATGAGTTAATTCAACTGAATATATAATCACGCTATTGGGATGTACACTTGGGCTGTTCTTAGGAAGGGTTGAATATAACCTGGTAGAAATTTTTAATAATAGAACAGGAGTGGAATGGTGGTAGCAGTGCAGAAAATGCACAATTGATTGACTAAGGTAATAGCATACACTGAAAACAAATGATGCAATATCACGTAAATCAATCGAAATGTAACACATTAAAGTATAATGGGCAATGTTGGGTTCCCGCGTGGAGAACGTGCCGGCATGTAGGCCGCTCAGATAATGATACGCGGGAGCCGGGGTCATAATACAACCTTCTTTATTAGAATACAGGCGACAACTGCCTTAACGCTTTCCCCGTCCCCCCCTTCCCTTGACGTCACGTCCTGGACGTCTTCCCATGTGGCTGCAACGTCGGCCTGCCCACACAACGATATGCACTACCTGACACACAGGTGTTGAGAACATTTCACAGAAAATTCAAGGGAAAACTCACTACCCGTTAATAAATGTGAAACTTTGAAATAATTAATTGTCCCCTATAAGCTAACCACAAAGGAAATACTAAAGGGACTTCGGACGTTCGCTTGAGGGAGCCTAGAACATAAGTTGGCATTGAAATAGTTTCCACTAACACTAGAAAACTATTTGGCTGCAGAAATCCATTAGTTAGACACATTTCTTGGCAATGTTTGTAAAAAAAGTAAGGTATACACTGTGGGTACAGAATAAACTGTCCCCATTTGCAGAATAGTGCAGTAATTGATTTTTTGTTGTTGATTCCACTAAAGAATGCCTTGTTGGCTTCCTTTCACTGCGCCCAAAAATCAGAGACAGACTGAACAGAAAAGAAGCTGTCAGAAAATGTACTTTCTAAACCAGGGCTAGCCAACCAGTTACCCTCCAGATGTTTGGCAGATGTAATGAGCGCTCTATTACTTGTTTAGTTTGTAAAGCATTTCCTTGCAGCAATTCCTGTTAGAGTCAGCAGTGTAACACATGTTTGGATAGCAATCAACAACTCTCTAATCCAGGCCATCACCCCTAATTATCTTGAGATGGATATAGATGCTTAGAACATGTGCAGCACTGTGGCGACCACACTGTATGGTAAATGGTGCAATGCTTGTCAGAGCGAGTCTTTGTCAACCTAATTCATATGAAAGGGATACAGTTGACATCACTTCAAACTGGCAGCCAGTTTATCAACAGATCAAGTACAGCACTGGCAGCCTCACTCCAAGCTTTGAATGCAATGGTCCCCTGCCAGTGTTGTTTAACCCTCTCTGGGAGGGAGAATCACTACACGCAAGGGGAATATGACCTCCATGGTCATACACCATTTGGCAACTGTGCAATCTGAAAGCAAGCCCATACGCGTATGCTCTGTTGTTGTCTTTCTTGATATCAGGATCAGGAAGAAGAAACAAAAACGAAGAAAACATTGCACATAGACCATCGTGCACCTGCCCAATATCCTTCTTTCCTTTGACAGAGAATGCATTGGACAGCTCTCTTTAACCCTTTAAGAAATATGGACTATCGAGCACCATGTCATCTCCAAAACGTGTTTTTTTTTCTTCAACAAATGAAAACACATTTCTTTAGATGTTACTAATTATAAATAATGTAATGGGGTTCCTTTGTACTCTGCAGGTTCTTAATCTAAAAGGACGGATTAAAAATAAAGGATGTGCATTAGTAAATGAATTGCCAAGAACAGCAGCTGTAATAAACCATAGAAATCTGCAAACACTGTGCTTGTCATTTTACAGGAAGCAACCACAAAATGGCTAAATCCAAGCATGTCCTCCCTGTCCACGGGTTTTACAGGCAACGTGTGTCTCTCAAAAAAAAATAAAAAAAACAAGCGCTGTTGCTGCATATTTTGAGTAAATGGCAGAAAAAAATGTAAAACATGAACATGTGCATATAAAAAAAACGTTGTAAAGCGTATCTCCACGGTATTGTCAACACGGTCCACAGCCAGCGGGTCCGGCAAAGAGGTACTTCAAAGGTACTTCTCGCAGGTGTGCATAATTTAGAAACTGATCTTGTTAAAAAAACAATTGTAACAATACACCTGCAAGAAACAATGCCGTACATGACAGGACAGAAAACACAGTAGGGGTCTCGCTGGGCTCACTGCATTTCAATGGAGTGTGTACCATTTGCAAACAGACAAGTTACCGTAATATGCAGGTCATCTACAATTGGAACTGTGTCGCAAAGCATCCACTAAATCCTCATAAAATCAATCAATTCAGACACTTCACTATGGTTTGTTAGTTGCCACAAACCAGCCATTCAGCACTGGGGTTAAGACCCCCAATAAAGGGGGGGAGGGGGTTCACAAACTATGCCAACAGTGGAGGGGCCTCTCAGAACCCCCTTTAGAATCTGTTATGTACCACTCTGTAATGTTTGTGATAAAATGACTGAATAATGTTCAAGGTACTCCTTGACAAGTACGCCAGAACTTTTTGATACTCCGTTTGAAGACCCTGCATGTAGAGATCGTGATTTGTCGGCACTCACTAATGCTACGGAGTATTCAAATTCTTCAAGAGCAGAAATTAGTTTGTCTACTCTTACGGCATTGAATTTCGTACTATCTTCTTTAGTGAACGTGTTTGATATTTTAAAAGTAGAAAACAGAAAGAATACGGAACAATTGCAGACTATTTTAACAATCGCGGAATCCCCCCTAGAAGGGAGGAGGTGACTTATTTTTTTTTCAAAAGCGAGTTCCTGGGCATAGTAACAAAAGTGGTCAACATCCAGCAGGAATTCAGACTCACCCTTCCACATGAAAATTCTCGAGACTGCAGTGAATATTGAAAAAATACAAGACCATTTAATATATGGGTCACCTAATAAGGGTCATTTGGAGCTCCCCACTGCCCACACTTTACTTCTGATTGATTCAGAACCAAATAGTGCCGATAGGAATGAACGTCCTGCTCTCCACTTAGTGGTTGACTGTGAAGAATGCCCTTTGGAGGAGGCAGAAAATATCACTTCACCATCTCCTGATACTCCCTTCACTAATTATAATGAACTGGACCCCCCAAAAAACTAAGAACAAGAAGGTGCAAATAACCAAAATAGGGTTCCTAAATCCAAAAAGAAAAGAGCAAAACAAAAGAAGGTTCTATTCCAGGAAAAGAAGACCAAAAATTTGAAAAATAGAAAGCCGACAAACAATGGCTCTCGTGGTTTTATTAGCTGACTGAATGTTCCGCTCGTAATAAATACTATCATTAGGACTAGGCCAAAGAGGGGCGCAAAATATGTTCCCTATATTCTTAATACAAGGGAGCCTCAGAAAGACAAATATTCTTTAAATGACATTGAAACAACTGGGCTTTTCCACGTCAATGAGGAAGCCACGTCTACAAGCAGGAACACCCTGGAGAATGCCATCTTGGCAGAATCTACATCTTTGATTTCTGAAAAGAACTTGCCTCCGGCTGATCCTGCAGGAAGTTGTTTAAGGGTAAGCCGGATTATCCCAAGACCCCGCTCATTGATGTAGGGGGATCTGTTGAACTATTTTGACTCTGGCCTGTTTCGTGCTCGGAATTTATCAGGGGGGTTGCTGATTCCAAATGCTTTGCAGATTCAACAAGTAAATACGTGGCTTGATAAAGTCTGCTTACCCCTGGGTTTTTTAAATATTATAACCGGAAAGAAAGCCTCTCCGAACCTCGTTTGAAATAGAAACTTGCAAGATGGGGCATGCCAGAATAAGACCCTTGGTAGCCTGGCTGATCGTATTGCAGACTCTAATTTAGAGGCCAGACAGGCAACAGAATTAATTACGGGTGGACAAAAGCAACCCACCTGGGGTCCGTATCCCCACCAAAACTGTAACCCTATCTTTATTGGAAAGAAAAGACATTTTCAAACAGGACAGCAGCACCTTACTGATGCTACTGAGCTATTTTTCATTATCCATATTTAAAGGATTTGAACAAGGAAAGAGTCTTGGCAGTCCTGCACCATATACCTTGATTAAATAAGATTGAATCAAGTGATGTTGTTCAAATCCAGTTTGTGACTGCGAACGGTGGGATATTGCAAAGATTACGGTCCGTTCTCGGTTAGTTAGAGAACATATTTTTTCTGCGATTTATGGGATTTGACAGAGGGGTTTGACGTACATAATATTCAAATTGCTTCTTTGCCCTCTACTGCACCGGGCCTCTGCCTGGGTAGAATAAATAAGCAAAGTGTGAGATGTAGCTTGGGGAAGAGTGTTTAAAATGGCTTGCAAGTTGGAGAATCAGCATCCTTCGGGCAGTGGTATTCAAACATTTTAATGCTGAGTCCCCCTTGAGTAAACATGTTGTTGCCAAGCATCCCTTGTATGAAAATATTGTTGTTAGACCACCCCAGATGTAATTTCTGCTTATATTTTCAATTTAAATCAGTCACCGTACTCCCTTTTGGAAGAGCATCGTGCCCCACACTGGACACCCTTTAGGCACTCCCAGGGAGGCCAGCCCTGCAGTTTGAAGACCACTGCATTGGGGAGTGAGATTAAGTGAAGTAATGATGATTGGTTGTGGCTTCTCTGCCAGCAAATTGCAATTAAGGGAGTGGCTGGTCACCCTAAACGAGGGCTTCTGATTGGGGTAAGAATGGAGACGATTTCGGAACTAAGAATGATAGAATATTCAACATATGTAATATCGGCGGTCCAAATCCTACTGAAGGATGAGACGGCTCCCTTTTTTAGTAATACATGTGTATTGTAGTTTCAGGGATAAGCCCCAAAAGGCACTGATGGAATATATTGATGGTATTGTGTCTTAGTGGAGAATTCTGTGGCCTGCAGGGTGCTTGATACTGGCAGGAGATTTTAATGCTAACTGCCTGCATCTGTCGAGATTCTCTGAGCTCCAGGCTGCACTGAATATGCCGCCTGTACAGGATGTAAAAGGGAAAAGGTGGTGGTCCTTTTATGAAAGTTGGAGTTAGATTTACTGGCCAACAAAAAAAGCCAAGACCAGTGCTACCAGAGTGCCTGGAATAGTGGGGCCAAAACATCAATGATTGATTTTATATTTGCGTCAGAATACTTATGCAAAATGGAATACAGTTTCAAAATCTATAGTGGTATCCCCAGTGACCATGAGTAACTAACAGTGGTATTTACCTGTTTAAAACAACTTAGACTGGCAGAGAAAAGAATGTGTAGATTTACATTGACCTCAGGTAAAAATAGGCTAATTTGGGTTGAGGGAGACACTTGGGACTTCAATGAAAAATTTGAAATAGAAATTTTTACTGAACAAGGAGGAATTAAGGATTATCCGGGTTTGCTATCTTTTATCCCTGTGTTTATAGAGAATTCCTTGAGGCCACATTAACTGAATTGTATCTCTAGTACGCCGAATTCTGAAATGACCATACAACAGATTAAAAGAAACTATAGGAAAGCAGTGAGAAGATTGATTAGAAGGGGAACCATTCTGCCCAAGGCTTTGCGTGACTTTAGGAGATTGAAGCCGAGCTCCACAAATAAAATAACATCTCTAAGGTCGCTAGTTTACCAAAGGGAAAGTGAAACAATTATTTCCTGTATATTAAGGAAGAACAATGTGTGTTATTAGAAACTAATTAAGCAAAAAGAGGACACTCAAATGGTTGCCCAATCAAAACCAATATCCGAACAAACATGGATTTCACTCTTCTCAAGAATTTATGTTAGAGCAGTTGTTCTTTTGGTGAGCTGGGATAATGTGAAATCCATTAATTGGTCCATGTCCCTCACATTAGGTCAAATAGAGAATATAATTTGACAAAGAAGCAACTCGAGAGCCCCTGGCCTGAATGGACTTTGCAACAAGCTTATTAAAGCTTTTCCAGAAGCTTGGGCACAAATTCTATACAGATACTTTCACTAGATCAAAAATGTAAATGTATTCCTGATTCTTGGAATGAGGCATACATTGTCACCATCTTTAAGAAGGGAGACAGAAAAGTGGCAGAATATTACAGACCAATCACACTACTTGATGTGGATTCAAAGATTGTTGGGTCAATGCTGCTCTCTCATCTTGAAGATTGGGCGAATAGAAACTGTATCCTCAAACCTAATCAATTGGATTTCAAATCTGTGTACCAATGAGGCAGGCTGGATTATTAACTATGTGCAACTTCTTGTTAACAAGTGTATATAGTCTATGTTGACTTATCATTAGCTTTATCATTAGCTTTTGAATGGGTAAACCAAAATAAAATGTGAAAGACATTTTTATGTTGGGGCTGCCGGAAGAATTGTTGGCACCCCTTATTCACCTGTATGAACATTTAACCCTTAGAATTAGGCTAAACTTTGATAGAGTACTGTCCTCAAAGATTGAGACGAATAGCAGTTTACGCCAAGGATGCATATTAGCAACTTTTCTTTTTAATTCTTATGTGGCAGACTTGGGGGAGCACATTAAATCCTCTTTGTTTCTTGCCCCAAATGCTTTGGGTACTAAAATGCACTGGGTGACATACGCAGACAGTATTATGATTCTAGACTTTACAAAAGTGGGTATTCAGAGAATATTGAACAGCCTTGAAGCATAATGTATTCAAAATGACCTAAGTATAAACATAAGGAAAACCCACTTAATTGTATTATCAGCAGGGAAGCGTAAAACAGGACTGGTTGGGGTTGGGGGGTGTAAATGTCAGAGGTGAATAGCTTAAGATACCTGGGTTATGACATTTTAAGTACCCCCAGCAAAAGAGGAATCATGTTTTTCTTTATGAAAAGTATGCTACGGCCCAAATGAAAAACTTCAATTTTAAGTTTGGTACATGTTCCATTATTCTCCTCTTGCAGTTTTACAAGTCCAAAATAATTCCCATGCTGATTTATGGGGCAGAATTTCATTTCTTTTGCCATTTAGAAGAATATTTATGGACGAAAGTGCTGGAGATCCCACAAGCTATACCCATTAGTGTTATTAAGTTATTAAGTCATTAGAGGTCCACATTGTTTGGAGAGGAATCCTTTTGTATCGTAAATTCAAAAACCCTCCTGTAGAAGGTAAAATATGTCTACCACCTAAAGGTAGGAAGAAATTCTGAACGATTTAAAGGGTGCACATCCTCCAATACATGTTCCTTTACATGAGTATGCATAACATAAAATATGTGTTGAATGCTTTTTATGTTTAATACCTCAATTCAAATGGCTGAACAGCAAAGGGAATGTGAAGCACCCAAATCACTGAAAAGTCACTGCAGTATGATATTGCAGAAACGTGCACTACAGGCTCAGCGGTATGTATGGTTATGTTGGCTTTCCCTTAGGAAGGGCACATTTTGGGTTGCTTATAGATTTGACACTTTTTGACAATTCTGTATGGAACTTAGTAAAATAAATATAGACCCGAGTCTGAATGATTTTGAAAAGTTTGGTTCAGTTTCATCAAGGTGGGGCAAAGTTGTAAGGGGGACAAACGTTTCAGATTCCGGGTAAATTTGAATATAATTTCTTTTTTTTTTTTTGCAGCTACAGTGAAAACTACTACTGCACCAATCATGCACAGGGCACAGAAGTCTGGTTCCAAAAGCATGCTAATCATATCAGCAGACAGTTTTTAAATGCTCAAACAGAAGGTAAAATAATTAATGATATTTAGGCCTGATTTGCAGACTCGCATCCTGGTTCAGTGTTCATGTACGCCTCTGGGCCAATCAGTTAGATGTGTGATGTCCATTGACATTGTACAAGGGTGCTTACTGGGCAACTAAGAAATGTGAAGTATGTCACATCTTTGAAACGAGCTCCATGATATGACATGCCATTTATAACGCGCCTGTACAAAAGTGTTTCTTGGAGCGTTTGCAATCCGTGCCTGCTGTCTGCTGACACCATGTTAGGACATTTTCTGAAAATGGACGGTCACGCTTGTATTGATCATGAAATAATCTGAGGTGAACAGTGGGTAGGGTGGTACAAAATAAATGTTGCAAATAGCATCAAAGTGGTATTATTTGTTCTACTTTGCGGCCTCGGTTTCTTGTTTGTAAACAGCAGCACACATCCATGGGCTATGTTTTGCATTTGCGGAAATCAATGCACTACCGTGGCAGAATGATGCACCAGCTGTGGTGATTTCATTTTGGTACATTAATTAATTATTATCGATATTATTAGCTGTTCCTCTGTGATGGTCAATATGTTTTGATTGGGGTAGCAGAGAGCAGGAGAGCTGAAAGCGTAAATCAGCACCATGCAGCTAGTAAGTATTGTGGGCCTTTTTTCTGTGAAATTGTTAAGGATGTGCTGTTTTTTATAGTGAAGGCTATGGATATGTGTGTTTGGGCACCACTTTAGGGAAGGTTCTGGGTATTTGTTTATTTAGTTCTGTTGCTGTTGTGTTTTTTTTTAATAATTAGGGCCAGGGGAAAGAGAGTCCATGGCTTGGCCTGCTGTTTTTGCAGGCCTTTTCGTTGTCATGTGTTGTGAATGAAGATTTGCAATTTACAGAGCAGGTGCTGGCCTCTCCTTTAATTGGTCCTGTGGTTGGTGTGTAAAGTTCTTCGTTGGAAGGTTCACTATTTTAGTACAAACTCTGCACACACTCCTAATCTAACCTTCTCAGTTCAGGTTTATCCTTAAACTCTCAGAGAGTGTGCCGTGAATAAGAAACTACCTCTTTTCAAAATACTTTTTCAAACCTTTACAGTTTTACTTTTTTAGGATGTGCAACCATTATATGTAAGACGAAATTCTGCAGGTATGATTACAAAAGAGTTCTTGAAGAATGTTCAATTATCTTACAACAATCAGTAGATAGTAGGTAGATGCATGTGACACATGCCTTTTGCCAGAGTGCATGTGAGTTTATTATGTGCCTGTGTTGTTTTTGATTAGTGCTTGTTGTATATTGTGGATTTGATGCGTTAAATCGTGTGGTATATATTATGTTTGCTACACTACAAGAGTAATTATTCTTTTGAAATGGGAAAGATTCATACTGTATTTTAAAATGCATATGAAATGACTCCAAACAATGTGGTGAGTATTTTCTGATGGGATTTACTTTGCGTATCAGTCAAGGGACTATCAATTGTAGCTTATAGTTGGATTTAAAAGGAGGTTCTGTGTACGACTGCTATCACATTGTACTGTTATGATCGTCCTCTTAATGAAAGCCTATGCTCCAGAAAAGAAGAGCTAGACAGAAAGCTAGCCTAATAGTGTTTTTTTTTTAAAACCAATTAAAACTAATGCTATGAATTGTTTTTTGAATTAGAGGGGAAAAAGCAGAGTTAGTGAAAGTTTGCAAAGGTATTCACATACAATATGTGTTGTACATTCTGTAACATGTCGAAACATTGTCTTTTTAATTTGCACACTAAGCAGACACAACAACTAATTTCTGTTTATAAAGAAGATGTTCTGCTTTTTACTGCATCAGTGTTTCTGTACTATCTATGATGGTGAAACACTGTTGAATCTATCTCTTGCTAGAACGGGTATGGGTTGTACGAAGTTTTCTTTTGTTTTTGCTTGTGGCTTATTTCCTGTTCTGCTCTTGTTGTCTCCTACTTATGTCCTGCAGGTGATGCTGGACCTTGGAGAGTGGGGTTCTGCTGGCATTAACTAATAAATAACTGTTATATGTTTATTTTGTGCTCGCTTCCAAATGACACATGTTAATACAACTTTGTAATTCAACTTCAATTTAGTTAATTTAGGAAACTGATAACTGCTGGTGTATTTAGAACAATGCCTGTAGAAAAGTCTGAAAATAACTTTTTTATTACAGAATATTTGTGACATTACTACTAAACTGTAATGAGAAGAAAGAATATCTACTTTTGTGCAATCAATTATTTTGCTTCAGTTGTGATATCATAATCGTTATTGCTTGAACCAGTGCAGAACAGAATTTCAGCTGCAAGATATGTTCCTTATAAAAACTATAACAAGATGTGTAAATGTATTTCTTGTTAAATATGTTTTTGTGTGAAGGGAATACAAACCTGAATGTGATGAAGCCCTGCAGGAGTTCATAAAATAAATAGGTATTTTGCCTGGATGTATTCTGGCTGCAGAGCTGCAGGCTGAAAAAAGAGAAACAACTGAGGAACTATGTGTTGTAAAATAGCTTCATGTGAGATTTTAAAGCATTGAGACTGGCTAAATGCCTTATGAAATCGATCAGCGTTTAAAATTGCTGGGAGGTGGGATTTATTTTCACTGCTTCAAGGAAAGCCTGATTGACATGCCAGAAATAGGTACCAGGAATTACTTTTACTTTCCCTGGGTAACTGGTGCTACAACTAAGGGACATTTATATATTTATGTATTGAGCATTTGTATGCGTCTATAAAGCAGAAATTGTTTCCAGGCACCACAAGACAAAAGAGGGAGTGGAGACAAGGGACAAACCAACAATAACGGTCCTACTAGGACTTGTGACATTCGGATTGTGCAAGTGCAGTATCAAGCAGTGGGGGAAGAAGGTCAGGGGATGGGCTGGGAAAGGGGAGGGAAGAGGGGTGAACTGGTGAAGGAAAGGTGTTTGGAAATGTGTATGAACAAGAATTGGGCTATACCTAGAAGAAATTAAATCTAAAGACTAATGCATTATATGTAATCGACAGAAAGTTAACGCTTGCTTTTTATTTTTAAATTATATTGATGGTATGGTGATGGAACATAAACATTATTTTTGCATTACAATCATACTGCATGGACATGCTATGATGTCTGCAATAATGCTATGCTGTTTGGAAAGATCAGCACAATCCAAAATATGTGATTTCAAGGCATTAATGTGACAACTTTCAATGTTTGTTTTAAACTATTTTAATTAAAATAAGGAGGCTCAAAGGGGGGTTACAGAAAGAGACAATTGGGAAACATAAACATGTTATGCTGATTCCGGAATGTTGGTCTCTGAAGCAGCAGCCTGATCCTGCAGCTCCCGGGCCCTCTCCCTGATGAAATTTTACTGAAGATTATGAACTCTAAGAAGAAAATTCAGGAACCAGATAATCCAATCCCAAAGAAGCAGACGCAGCTCTTGGAGATGGAGGATAATCCTAGCACACAAGATGTCTATAAACTTCTGATGCAAGTCGCACAAGATGTAAGTGAAGTCAAAATTACCATGGCAGAACTCAATTCTAAAGTGTCTCACCTGGATGTTAGAGTCACTGGGCCTCATTACGAGTATGGAGGTAACCATGCCGCTTTTAGCAGCATGACTACCCCATACCGTGTACCGGGTCTGGGTTCCAGGAATGAGGAATTACCGGGCCATTCCAACCTTGGAGGGCCCGGTATGTCCCTTTCAAGGGACCCGGACGCGGTACATCCCCATTCCCATTTGAGCCCCCATAGGGCTCAGTGGGAATGGGGAGCATGCTAACAACGGGCCCATTAATGACAGGCCCGTTGTTAGCATAATGGTCTGCTAGAGGGTCCTGCTACGGATGCCTCGTTTTACCAGACATCGTATGCGGGACCCGCGAGCATACCTCGTAATGAGGCGCTACAGTGATAACGGGGCTGGCAGCTCTACCAGCGTCGTTATCCCTCTACCACCTTCCTCGTAATGAGGCCCACTGACTTGGAGAAATCTTCTATCCGTATGGGCACTGAGATATTTGGAAGATTTAGAGCATACAATATTCTCAAGGCAGATCTACACAGGGAAAAGGAGAAACATCTGGATATGGATCTGAAACTGAGAAGTAAAAACATCAGGCTGATTGGGATTGAAGAAGTTGCTGAACCTGGTAATAAAACTTTAATCCCCCTGATTCTGCAAATATTTAAGGACTGCTATGTTGTTGACTCTATTGGTGAATCTGATATTGATCAAATAAACAGGGTTCGGAGGAATGCTGGCTCCAGACCTAGACATATCCTGGTTACTTTTGTGTGCGCCCGGACAAGAGACACCATCTTGAGAGCTGCTAAAATAAAAGGTTACACCAACTTTAAACGGAAGCATATTTTTTGCATATCCGGACTACCCAAAGGAGATCCTAGCTGTGAGGAAGACTTTTAAAAGCGCTAAAGACTTGGCAAAATTGCTCAAGATCAAGGTTTATCTGTACAAAAAAAAAATGATGACTCTCGCTTTAACGGATGGAGATAAAGCGGCCTCTGATCCAAAGGAAGCCACACTATGGCTGGAAAAGCTTTGTGATGATACTACCCAACCTATCTAATTGGATATGTTTTTACCTTATTTTTCATTACACTTTTCTGTTGACAGTGTATTTAATACTTGAAAATGGTGCCCCGATGGCCTGGACGATTTATCGTCCCCCATTCGGATAACAACTTATGCTTATTCATGGCTCATGCTAACGCTCTCGGCCCTCAGCTCCCAGCTGCTAGAGTAAAGGACATGGATTCACGGAAGATCAGCTGACAGTCATACGCTGATGTTTCTCAATAGTGACATGGCTTGTTTATGAGATGTGACTATGGATTGGCAATAGGAAGTGCTGCTGGCTCCGCCCTGATGTGGGATTTCCTTTGTATGCGGAATGCTCTAATGCAGCTAGGTGCCGGTAACTTCTAAATGTGAGTTTTTATTTGGCTCCTTAAATGTGTTTTGCCGAGATTCGAAGGGCTCGTGTGACTCTCCTGCTGCACTGTTATATACACTGCGGGTGCCACGTCGATATGAAAACTTAAGCTGGCAATGTTGGATGTTCGGTGTGGATATTAGGCATTCGGATTCGTGGGGTCACCCAATAATGTTCATGTTATTTGGCCGACTCATGGGGTTCCCTGGATCGCATGGAAAGAAAAGAAGATCTGCAGTGTTGGCGATTGAAATCGGGGGTGGAATGGGATGGGACGCTAATTTCTTCCTCTGGTTGCAGCCATTTCTTGATTATATTGCTTCGGACACATTTAATACTTCTGGATGTGTATGGTAGTTAATTATCAAGTCTGGAAAATGTCAGTTGTGGTGGTGGGGAGTGAATGCTAGTATGGTTGAAATCTAATATGGGATTGTATGAATGGAGAAAAAAGTTTTGCTTCTAGAATGTACTTTTAACCACAATGTTTTGCACATTTACTGTATGTTTAAGTAATGTTTATGTTGCAATTCTACTTCTTGATCTGTCAGTTTTATATGATAAGTATTGTGCATTCATTGCCTTGCCATGGTGATGTGATATTATATTTAGCTAAGTCTATAGGTTTGGGATGTCCGCTGAAACAAGACTACTTATTTGTTCAAAGGGATCTTAATGATGCCTTTTCTGCATTTGCTGAATTAATGGTTGTCTTTGGCAGGACTGTGCTTTATGCTGATGTGTCTGTTTATGATTAATTGAAATTACACTGCATTTATCTAAAATATGAATGAGGGGTTGTATGGTGGATCAAGTCACAGATTTGAGTGGTGTGCGTATATGGTATTTTTCTGCATTGTTGGTGGCAGCAATCGACATGTTTGAAAAAGGATGACAGTGAATGTGCACATTTTAGTTTTTGTGTCTCATGGGGCATATAGGATGGTGGTTTATATGCCAATTATCACAGCAATTTATTTAGACGCCTATATGACTGATTGTAATCGAGTGTTCATTTGATGTACTAGATCATAGTATGGCTATACTGATTTTTCTATCTTTTGATTTTTGCTGTGCATGCTTGTGATGATTGGTGAAGAGAAAGTGTGGTGATCACTGTGATCACTGTCGGTTGCATAAAAGCAGGGGTGGTTAAATGTGATGATTGGTTTAGACAAAGGGAGTTGTTGATTTTGTAATATACTCGGTTATAGCAATGGTATGGTTAAGTATTATAATGAGGATGGCTGTTTTTTTGCAGGTTACACCCGTTTTACACACCCATTTTACTAGGGTTGTTGGAACAGATTATAGGTCGACTTGTTTGTTTTGTCACCTGTGGCTTGCCAACGTTTCATTTATTTTGTCTTATTTGCTCATGAACTCATTTCTTAGTAGGTTTACCTTTGCTTCAGATTTCTTATATGAGAGATTCAGCTCGCTCTTTGTTCCTTGACAATATATGTGTGTCTGTATTTACTTTAGACCTGCTTCATTTTAGTACTCATAAATACAGGTCTAGGCCCGAGTCATAATGGAGAATATGGTTGGTGGATTTTTTATGATGATATTGAGGGTTTCATAAGGTATCTGGTGGGTTTTGAGCTGAGCATGAGAGTATATGGGGGTATGGCTAATTCGGGGGTTAAATATGGGTGTTTTGAGATTTTCTTTATTGGAGGTGCAGTTTTAGTGGTTAGGAAAGTGTTGACTGTGTTGGGTCTTTGGCTTTATGGCTAGGATGGCCATTTAGCTTTGGATTAACATGTTGGTATTATCCTATTTATTAAGGTTTCTTAGGGTTCTGTATTACATTGGGAGTGATGCCTGGGGCATAGGGCTTTAGTGCTTAAGCAGTGATAGATTCCAGCATTTTCTTAAGAGTTTTTTTTTAGTGTTTTTTTGTTGATTTTGGAACTAGTAGATGTTGGATTGCGTATAGATACTGATTGTAGAATGTCCAGTGTCTCGGGAGAGGGCTTGCGTGTTACAACTTGGAATGTTAATGCAATTAACAATTTGATCAAAAGAAAAAAGATCTTTCATTGTCTCGATGATATAAAGTGCTATATATGCTTTTTATAGGAGACACATATGTTGAAGGATGAGATTAAAAGCCTACAGAAAGAATGGGTGGGGGCGCTTCTGGATCAAGTTTCTCGTCACAATCTAGGGGAGGTCACAATTCTTATTCATTGAAAAGCACCTGCAAAGTTTCTAAAGGAGAATTCAGATAAGGATGGAAGGATTATAGCTTTGCTGGTGGAAATTCAGGGTGTAATAGTGGTTCTATGCAATATATATGCTCCATCTATTGATGACGGTTTGTTTTTTGGGAAAGTGTCTCAGATGATCTAAGATCTCGACTCACCAAACATCATTTTGGGAGGTGATTTTAATACAGTTATGGAGCCCCAATTGGACCGAAGTGGGTCTAGAATGGTGAGGAGGTTGGATAATCATTATTTATCTCTTTGAGCCGTGGTTGAGGAACACAATTTGAAAGACTGCTGGAGATTACAGAATCCAGGTCTGAAAGAATTAGCTTTTACTCAGGCACACATGCAATTTATTGTCGTCTGGATATGCTACTTACGGGTGGAAGGATGACTGAAAATGTTAGAACTGGTGATATTGGGAATATTCTGATAACAGATCATGCGCCGGTATCCATGGATTTGAAATTAGACTTTCAATTATGCAAAACATTTACCTGGAAGATGAATACTTCGGTCGTGTATGATGAAGAGATACTTGAAAAGTTTATATCGGAAGCAACCCACTTCGTGGAGGAAAATCTCTCAGATGCGCTAAGTACAACAGTAATTTGGGAAGCTTTTAAGTGCACAATGATGGGTTTGCTTCTAGTCTTGTCCAGTGGGAGAAGGATGGGGTTGGAGAGAACGAGACAGGACTTAGATCATCACATAAAAGAAATGTCAAAAGACCTGATGAGAGAGCCAGGGCACATAGATAAGAGAAAAGATCTATGGAAATTGAAGAAAGAAATTAATTTAATTTTTACAGAAAGAGCAGAGAGAGAGCTGTTTCGAATAAAGTGCTCTTTTGAGAAGGGAGAACAATACGACCGGTGGTTAGCATACAGGCTTAGACAGTTGAATTCGGATGGAGCAATTACGTTAATAACAGGTCCGCATGGCTTGACCACTTTTAAACCGAGAGAGATTAAGGATACCTTTAGACATTATTACACTGACTTATATTGGAATGAACCTCGCATAACAAGTAGAGGTGAAACCTTTTTTCATGACCCTGAAATCCCAAGATTTCTACTTTAGACAAAGCAACCATGGAAAGGGATATTTCGACTGATGAGCTATGGTTTTTGATTAACAAATTGAACACAGGAAGATCACTGGGTCTGGACGGCCTAACGGTGGAATTTTACATGGTACTTCTGGATTCTGCATTAGAGTTAAGGAAGGACATGTTTGTTGCTTCAAAAGGAGAAGGTTTGCTGCCGCCAAGTACCAATCATGCTACAATTTCAGTGTTCCTTAATAAAGGAAAAGATGGGAGTCTAGTTACCGTCCGATCAGTCTGATCAATACGGATAACAACATTTTGGCAAATATTCTAGCTATGAGACTTGAACACATTTTACCAAGATTGGTTCATGAAAATCAGTCTGGTTTTGTAAAGAGCGAGAAAACATCTAGTAATGTACGTAAACTGATTTTAACAATTTCCCAAGCTCAAGATTGTATTGAAGATACGGCTGTCTTCTCCCTTGATGCCGAAAAGACTTTCGACATGGTGAATTGGATGTATCTTTTCACTATTTTACACGCAATGAATTTGGGTGAAGAATATATCTTGTGGATTGCTCTATTGTATGCAGCTGATGTGAGAATGAATTGATTGCGGTCAGAGTCTTTTCATCTAGAGAGGGGTACTAGGCAGGGTTGCCCTTTGTTGCCACTTTTTTTCGTTTTGGCAATAGAACCCTTAGCAATTGCACTTCAATGTGAACAAGAACTAAATGGTGTTAGCTACTGGGGAGTGGAACAGAACATTTGGTTTTATGCAGATGATCTCTTACTGGTCCTACGAGATCTGGCTAAGTCTTTGCCCACGTTGATGGATCTCTTCTGTACATTTAATGAAGTGGCTGGGTATAAAATAAACTGGGAAAAGTCTGAGGTCATGCATCTCTCCAATACATGTAATAAAGCTTCTATCACTGCATTGGGTTTTCAATGGTACAAGAGACGGTTGCGGTATTTGGGTGTCTGATTAACACCTGTGGTCGGTGATATGGTGGATGAGAATTTGGGTGATATTTGCAGAGATTTCAAGATGAGTTTGGAAATGTGGGCGTTGCTCAATTTATCCCTTTGGGGGTAAGATGAATGCCCGGAAGATGACTTCAGCCCCCAAAATAAATTACATTCTTGGCATACTTCCATTGAGGATTGGTCAACATAATAGAAAGAACTGGACAGATTGATTGAATCCTTTATTTGGGATCGGAGGCCACGTAGGCTTAAATTGTGGAAACTTCAGCTTCCATTACAAAAGGGAGGTCTGGGCGTGCCCAATTTTCTGCTTATCATTTGCCATTTTTGAGCCAATTTATTGTGCCATTTTTGAATGATCACCCAGATGAATGGACAATTGCTGAGATGAGCTTCACTGGCCCTTTGAGCCCCAGGGTGCGCTTGACAATGGCGAACATGACTGGAAGGAAGGCCCAGGAAACAGAATTTTTATGTGATACTTGGGGAGTTTGTCTGACCTACTGGGTTTAGATGCTTTGAAATCGCCAAAGGCTCCTATTTGGCTTAATCCCAATATTAAGGACAAAGGGAAAACATTGTTCTGGTCGGAATGGTTTATGAGTGGGTTGAGCTGGATTGGTGATCTTGGAGAAAATGGGAAATGGCTCACAAGAGCCGACTTGAAGGCATGGTGGAATATTCTTGATTTTTCTGACACTGAATACAGATGGCTGAAAATGATCATTGGGAAGGTTGAATGGACTAATGATTTGGATTTAGGTATTTTTACTGCTGGAGAGATTCGGGGGAAAGGGGCTATTGCTAGTAGGATTTACAAATGAATTGTTGCAAAATATAAGGAAAATGTCGATATGCAGAATGAGCAGAGTAACAGACTGTGCTATGTTGTTATGTCTGAGATGTGGCAGGGTATGTGTGCAAAGGTGAGTCTTTGCTCGGTAAACCTCAGTGAGAGATCGACGCAAATAAAAATTCTAATCTGAGTGTGCTGTAGCCCAGAACGATTGAGTAAAAGGGGAATGTCTGATTCAGACAAATGTTGGGGATGCTCAGGTGAGGTTGGCACTTTGGAGTATATGCTTTAGAATTGTGTCTGTGTGTGGTTTCTAGTCAGAAGGGTGCCGTATGTGTGTGAGAGTACTTGGTGAATCTGTTTATCTTGATTTCAAGACGTGATACTTGGCTATGAGGATGTAATGGAGGACTTAACGTTTTCTCAGAGGAAATGGCTTCTGAGAGGAGAAATAATAAAGCAAAAAAATGATTTTGTATATTGTACTAGTACTAGTACTTTTAATTTGATTTGCTGTGCAGGAGGGGCTGGGAGGGGAGGGTTTTCTGAAAATGCTGTATATAACTTAATTGTACTTGTGTTTTTATTTTTCACTTTTGACGGCAATGATTTTGATTGCTGTTTTTACGTTTCTTACATCGATTATATATTGTTTGGTTGTTAAACAATAAAAATATTGTCAACATGAAGTCGCCTATTTCAGCTACCTCCTGTGGAAGGAGGGAAGAAGACTGACACCTGAATGGATACAAAGCATCTCTAGCATGTCTGTCCCAAACACACAGAAGGAAGTCAGAGCTTTGATAGGCATGGCTTCGTACTGTAGACAGTGGATCCCTAATTTCTCATTAATGATAAAACCAATGTTGGCATTGACAAAGATGGGCATTTCTTTGCCTTTACCATGGAACTTGGATTGCCAGAAAGCTTTTGATCTGCTCAAAGCTGCGTTGTGATCAGCACCGGTTTTGGGCACACCAAATTATGAAAAGGCCTTTGTGTTCTAGGTGATTTAGCAAGTTTAGATGATGAGGGTTGTTGCATAGACACTGAACAATATAAATGTATGCTGCCCAATGCTTATGTTACAGCTATGGTTACAATGGCTCATGGTCCAACTCATATATGTGCCAAAAAGATTTGTAAACTATTAGAACCTGTCTGGTTTAATGTAAATATTCTAAAGACTGCTGAGCGTGTTTGTCCAAAATTACATGGTATGCCTACAGCATAATATTGGGAAAGGAACACCGACACCAAGGGGTAGTTTAGGACTCCCTTCTATGCCTTTTTAGGATACCAGAGCCCAAGTTACAAACAGATATTGAGAATGTACTTCTGTCCCATTCTGCAGACAGAGAAACGGTTCCCAGCCAATGAGTACATTCGATGGTTGTACTACCATTGCGAATTTAGCCAGTGAGGATATACCATTGTATGTAGGAGATCCTGTTTATTTTGTTTGTGGCAATGAGGCTTACCCATGGTTACCTAGAGATTAGCAGGGTACTTGTTACTTGGGTATTTTATTGCCAGGAGTATATGTTGCTACCACCTTTTAAGTTTCTAGAGCTCGTCCAAGGCAGGATGAGAATGGAGATACTCCATCACAAGTCTTGGGTGATGTAGCAAAATCCTTTGTGTCATTTTGGGGACAAATAAAGAATTCCGAGGATATTAGAAGACTAGCAAGGGTACTGGAGAAACCGTCAATAGGACCACTGGTATTTTGTACAACATGACGCTAGAGCGAGGCGATTAGATTAGTGGCCCTTCAAAATAGCATGGTGTTAGACGACATTCTACCTGAGTGTGGTGGCGTATGCAAAATGGTAGGACCCGCATGCTGTGTTTTTGCACCCGACTCCTCCCCTACCATATTCAAGACAATTCAAAATCGACATACCTTGAGTACTGAAGTACATGTCCCAGAGGGAAACTGGAATCTTAGTACTAGGTTCTGGGACTTGTTACGATCATGGTGTTAGAAGATATTTGCAGTCTTAATGGTGATTCCTGGTATTCTCCTGTTCTATTGTTGTTGTGTACAATGCCTCTCTGTCATATGTTTCATGATAGGAGGATGTTGTGCACAAGCAGTAGGTACACTATGACCTAAGATACAAATGCCTGAAAAAGCAACCAATGCCTTAGTAATGCAGGAAATAACTATTAAAGAGTTAATGGCAATTGATGTTTTTGAATCCAGCAACTCAGAGTGTACTGATTATGATACGTGGTCATTGTATGGTCAGAATGTTTGAATTATGCTCTTTGCTTAGGCCAAAAGGAGGGTTTGTTAAACCGTATTCACATAAATACTGCCTGATTTTATACTATGGCCTAAGCCATTCCGCATTTGTATTAAAAAACCTATGCTTAACTAGATATAGACAGAATTGACTTTGCTGCCATTTTGGAAAACATCTGCCATTTTGATTCTAACTCTTGCTCTCTATTCATAAATGATAAACCATGTTTTCAGCTGCCAGAGCAGACTGACCTTTGAGCCTATGTCAACAGTAGAGCTGCCAATAGCAGACTATTTGTTCTGTACAAAGAGACCTTGTAGTCAGAATGAACTCTCATTCAAAGTGTTTTCCATGTCTACAGACTCCTCCTCAAACAGTGACAAACAATGTAAAGTAACTAATGCTGTGAGTTGTGAAGGAAATCCTTTGTGCATTTCTTGCAACAGAACTTAACCTAAAGCTCAAGAAAAATGGAAAGATATTCACAGCTGAATATAATTAAGGAACCTTGGAGCCACAGTGAACCTCAATTCAAAGTGCTGTCTGCATCAATAGCATCAGCCATATACAAACATTAGAACTGAATGGTAGACAAACTAAAACTATGTGCCTTAGCAAGAAGCTATTGAATTTGTTTCTTGAAACTAGGATCAACCTAAGCTGGAGAACCAACATCACCATTGCATCTTCAAGGATAGGACAACATGTCAAAAGTGTATACTAATATTGTTATATTTGTTATGTGAACTGGGCACAAACCCAAATTTGTAACTAATTAGTTTGGAGAAGGGCTGGGCTATGACCAGGACTGTGTATAAATACTGCATGCTTTGTGAAGACCAGTACTCACTCCCCTCACAGTGTCTGCTGGTCCAAACTGTGAGGCGCTTGGGAGCCAGATAGCTATCTGCTTTGATATTTGAATCTGTACAGAATAAAGTTATATTCATAACTTTGCCTTTGTGACTGGCGGGTTCAATTTTTGGTGGTACTAAGCCTCGATATCCCTTGCTGATCTTTCATGGTGTGTATTTGGAATATAAATAAAGAATTAAAAAAAATATGTATGTTATGCTAAGAGGAAGGTGAGAAGGAAAGTTAATTAAATGTTTTATTATTCATATGCTTTATTAATCATTGGAGAATTGCTGGCAGGTTCTTCTGTATGTATATATTTTAGAATAATATATATCATAGTACCTGGTTGGGTTTAGGAGCGAATTAGGTTGCTTGGATCGTGGGATGAATCCTATAATCCAAGTCTGCACTATGAGCAAGCTGACACCTGCTTGTACATAACTGTCATATTTCTGCCGGTTTACCACTGCACTGAGTTGTCCTTGTGCCCTCTGCATGGCCCACACCTGCTTCCAGCTAAATCTTTTAATCTGTACCCTATTACCACCCCGCACCTCTACCCTAAAGGCATTTCCCTGATTTTTCTCCTGGAAATGACATTTTGTTGCTTTTTCGTTATTGGTCAACTAAAGGTATCTCTCACATTGGTACTGAAAGTGTACTTTTGTAAATTTGGTGTGCATTTGTCCAGTAGCTTTTTTTTTTTTTAAATGGTCAAAAAGTAGGTAAAAAAATAGTGATATCTGGTTCGGTCCAGGGACTCACTTCCCTATTCGGTCTGCAGACACCCCCCTGGGCCAATCAGGGGGTGGCGTGGTGTCCGTGGACACGCCCGATGATTGGATGCTGAAAAGCATGAGGTGTGTCATATTTAGTTGGATCTACCGACGGCCGCCATTGTCCACGGATAGCGCGGTGGGGAAAACGTCTCAAAAACACATTTGGGGTAAGCATCAGGGGTGGAATAAAGATGATATGGAACTATTTTTGAAGGTGAAAAAAGTGGTTGTGGGTGCCACCCAGTCCACGGACACCACGGTAGCCGCGGACAGTTCTGTGAGCGAACAGTTTAGAAACACACATTTGGGGATATTTGATGGCTGAAAGAGGGCATGAAAAGGTTAGGCGAGTGGAATAAAGATGATATGGCGTTGTTTTTATAGGTGACAAAGGGGTCGCAGATGTGACTAAGTCCACAGTAAATATTGTTGTCCACGGACATCATTTCCATTGCAGGGGGGTCAGGGTGAGTTTTGCTGTTTGAAGGTATATTGTACATACTTGTTATATGGTTTTAATTATATTGCATATATATTATTATAAATACATGCCCCCAAGAATCTGGGCACTTGCCACACAGACTATAGTAATTCTAGGAACTGTAGGGGGAGTATACAGTATTTGTAATATGGTGTAATGATATCATTGAAGTTTATATGGTATTTATGATTGTAGTATAACTGTGTATAGTGCTTATGGAATATGTATGTGTTTATGCTTGGTATGATTACTTAGTTGGATATAGTAATAAAGCTGGAATCTCTGGCTCTTTTTCTGTGAAGAAAAAACGGTATCATTTGTTAAGCATGATAGTTTTAAAGCTTTAATTGCATACAACTTTACATGCACATTTTCTTGTTTTGACCCGCATAATCAGTACTCTGCTTGGTACAGCATTAGTGTGTGCTACACTGTTGTTATATGGACATGAAATAATCATTGCATCATTGGGAAAATAAATCCATAGACGATTACAAAAAAAATATTATAATTACGTGAGTGTAAGTTTTCTAGTATGTGTGTTTGAAGTGATTTGTAATTAAGGGAATGTTTAAAGAGTTAAATACCTGTCGGCATATTCTAACTACATTAGACTTTACAAGAGGTTTTGTAGTAACAAGAACGGTGATGGTGTATTTGAAGTGTCTTGCAATGAAGGGTATTTTTGAAGTAGTTGGATACATGTTGGTGTATTCTAACTATCTTGAATTTCAAAAGTATTATTGTAGTATTATGGATGTAGATAGATACATGTGTATTGTGCTACAGTGTAGTGAGTACATTTGGGTTAAAGGCATACTAAGTAGGCATTTGTTAGATGTGCTGGTAACTTATGTTTTGGAGTAACAGAGGTGTGGTTACATTGAAACCAACCACTTTTTTTGGCATATGCAGTATAGCCCCCTAAAGTGGTTGTAGCATGAGTTTGTTATATTATTCCTACTGTTTTCTCACTGGGATACCTGGCCATGTGTAAAGGTGGGGAGTTTACAGGTATTTTTGCCTTAGACGCATTCATATGACATATTAGCATTGTATGCTGGAACAATTGTCGGAATTTAAAAAAAGGGCATAATATGCCATGGTTTGCATTCTGCAAAAGCTGGTGAAATTTAATGGATTCACAATTTGGTGTGGATATATAAACAAATCGTTCATTAAGGATGTGCTCTTGTGAAACATGGTTGCAGAGAGTGCATGTATGTTTCCACATGTATGCAGTCTGGAAGATTTCATTGATAGGGATGCTTTTGGTTTCCACTACTTATAGCATGTACATTGGGAATTTGTGTGAATTATCCTGTGTGTTTATGGTAAATTTTACCATTCGTGCACAATAGTACAATTCTTGCCTCACACCTGAGACACTGTAAGTGCTGTCAGGATTATTTGTGGCATTTCTATGAAGGATGAACATTTGCAAACACAACTGGTCTGAGCCGTTTAAGTAAATTGGTGGCAATTTGATTGTTACATTTGCATAGCAGTTTACTCCAGTTGTGTTGCAGAATTTAAATGGACCATAGAGTTGTGTCTCTGCATCATTTGATGGGCCTGCAGATTTCTTTTGAGAAGAGATATTTATGTTTTTGTCATGTGATGGGCATGCACATGAGTTTGTACTAGACAGTTGTGTGATTTTATTTTTTGATGGAAAAGTAGTCAGTTGTTGTTTCTTAGTTTGCATTGTTGGGAGATCTGTTATAGGTTCTGATTGTATTCATTTTCTTTTTAAAGGTTTTATTTTTTGAGGTACAGTGTACATATCTAGATGGGGTGTACAGTGCATGTAGCATGTTGTATTCTAGGATGCAAGGAATGTCAGTTTTGACTTTGTATCAAAACTAGGAATAGACCATTGAGTGTACATGGAAGTGCTATGAAACTCAAGCCTTCTTTAAAGACTGTGCTGCCAATGTCAATCAAATCGTGATTTACAGTTAGACCTTCCGATTTATGAATAGTGACAGCATATGCAAGAGATAGAGAGAATTGTTCTCTGCGTACGTAAATGTCTTTGAAAATCGGGAAACGTGAAGTACTCCTACGGCCACCAATAGAGACATCTTTGCAGAAGCCTCCTTTAACTATAAGGCGGCTATTATCCAAGCGAAAAAAGATAACTTCAACGATCATATAAATAAAGCTAATTCTAGCACTAAGGAATTATTTAATATCCTAAAAGAATTAGAATCACGTGTTCCTGCCACTGATACATGTACTAAAGACACCTTATGCTGCACTAACATACAGAATGCTTTGCAAGATAAAATCACCGTGCTATTAAGCAAAATCGAATTGAAGAAAAACCTCATCAGTGATACAGATAACATTCAGAACATAACACCTCCACTTAGAATCAGTCCCAATTCATTTTTTAGCCTCTCTCCATCTGAGAGGTTGAGATAGAATCATTCCTAAGCAACAGAGCATTGAGGGTCTTTCCACCTAAAGCCTCAGCCTAACCAACACCAGTGACCTGTGGGGTCCCACAAGGATCCTGTGTCTCCCCGACTATCTACAATGTGTTCACCAAGCCTCTTTTTGACATACTGGATTATCTGGGAGTCACGTATAGTAATTATGCAGATGATACCCAGATACTCATTCCAATTACTGGTGATCACACTGTAGACAGTAAAACCTTAATCCACATCTACAGTATCATACAAACCTGGATGGCCAAGCATGGTCTATGTCTGAATGACGAAAAGACGGAACTACTCCTCTTAGGTTGCTCAGCTAACTTGAACAAATTAGGCACCCCATTCTCCTCCTTATCATTAACAGCAACACTATTAAAGTAGCCAATGAGGTGAAAACACTAGGGATTCACATCAACTCCGCTCCCACTCTAACTATACAAACTAATGCCTTAACATAGTCTACGGCTTACACCTGCAAGCTCATTACGGCTTGTCGACCATACTTAATGACAACCAACTGTATCTCAGTAATGAGAGCACTAGTATTATCAAAGCTTATTTATTGCAATGCGCTGTACCTGGGCACCTCGCAGCAAAACCTCAACAAAATGCAAATTATGCAAAACAATGCTATCAGAGCCGCCTGTAACATTCCTAGAAAACAACATATCACAGCAACCAGACAATCTATAAAGTGGCTCAACATCAAACAAAAAATAGATATGAAAACACTCTCACTCACTCAAAAGTGCCTACATAAACAAGCTCCTATATACCTAACTAACACCTTCTCATGACACTTCTCAGTGAGACCCATTAGAACTGTGCATTTGCAGAGTGTGACTATCCCATGCTTTAACCAACAATGTAACGGGGGGGTCAGTTTCCCAGCTCTTGCTGCCAAGAAATGGAATACCCTCCCTGTAGCAATTAGAGAAGAATCATCCTTCTCCCTATTCCGCGCTAAGACTAGAGGCTGGCTCGTTGAACAGGACTTCAACCTATCCTGCCCATAACCGCTGACACGTCATCTCTCTCTAGACTTAACTCATTATTAAGTACTAAGACTTGTGTACATACACCACTTCTACCTTGGGTCCTTTTTGTAATTATCAATGTATATACACTTGTAATACCTGCCTATGTCTATTGTATACTCCTGACTGCCTTTGTAAACTCTCTGACTGTAATTACTGTAAATGCTTCCAATGGTTATTTTGCCTGTTAATTTGCATGTTAATATATTGTTACTCCTGTATATACCTGCCTATGTAACCTGTATGTCTAGCGCACAGATGCCTGCGGGCTCGGTAGCGCTCTACAAATAAATAATATACAAATACAAATACAAATATTATGCAGCCAATTGTTTAACTTCTGCAAGTTTGTCAAAACGAATGCTCACAAACTGAATGTTCTTGTCATGTGGATATGTTGGGAAGCCAACAACTGTACCAATTGCTCCATTGACTCTACCTTGTTCTACATCAATGTTACATTTTAGAATTACTCTCCAGTTTAGATGCAAAATTAACATTTTCTCCAATCCAGCTGTGCTGGAGATACATTTTTCTAAGCTATTTGGTCATGCTGTTGCTTATTGACACATAGGGAGTGTCATGCTGTGCACTTCTAGTTTGTCTGTGGAGCTGATATGCAGTGTGGCTTGGATTTCTTTTTTAACATTGGGCCTCATTACAACTGTGCCAGTCCGGATACACTGGTGCTGGTAAGCCTACCGGCACCAGAGTTTCCGGACAGGCACAGTACATCTCTGCAGGCGGGTGCCAGGGTCAGAGATGGCGGGCAGAATGGCACCTGCCTGCAGACTGTTATAGAAGCACGGGCACCATTATTAACTTTGTCAGTGTGTCTGTGTCCCTCATTCCCATTGGGAAAAGGGAATTACAAAATTACCGCTGCCTGACTTCCCGGTTGCCAGACTCGGAATAGCCCGGCGGCATGGGGAAGTCAGGCACCGGTAATTCATTATGGGTGTGGCGGCAACCTGCAGGTTTGACTGGCATGGTTACTGCCAGACCCGTAATGAGGCACATTGTCTCGTTGAATTGACTACAGCTTACAAGGGTTGGCCTTAAGGACATGCATTTTATATGTTGTTGAGTACATTGCTCCGTGATATCAGGAGAAGATGTGTTTGGCCCATATAGCTCATGGATTAGTCTACTATTTAAGATTGATTTAGCATCTTTAGTAAACAAACCGGTTCTAATGCTTTTTAAAATGTTAGCATAGGTGGGCTCTGCAGACTGGCACACGTTTTGAGTTAGTTCTCTGTAGTGAAAATGTTGCCAGAGATTACATTTCCATTGCTGCCGAGTGTGTTGCGGCATTGTTTGTGTCTTAGTGTTTTGAAAATAGGTTGACCTTTTACTGGTGTTAACTATAGGCGGTCTCTGAAAACAATAACATGTTTCCCTCCCATCAGTTCTTCGTAGTTGGTTTTTAGGACTTTCTGAGGTGAATTAAAGCCAACATGAGGTTGGAACAGTGTTTACTTCATCTATTTAGAGCACTTTCATGTTTCATGTTTCATGTTTCATGCACTTGTTTCAGAATTCTGTGTACTTCAGTAGCAGTTTCTGCAGATCATTTGTAGTATTCTAATTTGTTTTGATGTTCTACTGGAATGAGCTTTAGTCGGTGTAAAGTTAAACCTCCTATGTTGCAGGCAGCTAAACCTGTGGAGGCTGTTACAACAGCCGAACGGTTGTTGTTTGTAGGTTTTGTAGAAATGTGCAGATTATTTTAATTAAGAATGTTTTATTTTTTACAGCTACAAGTCTTAGTTTAATGTTAAAAACCATGTTGAATTTCTTCAGCTACTTCTAGATAAATGGTGAGTTGTACATCATTTAGCTGTGATTTCAGCACTGACAGGTCTTCTTCAATTGATACATGGTATTTTCTTCCTCAGTCATGCCTGTTTCTGCTTCATTTAAAATTAGTGGTTCTCCTAGTGGTTCTTGGCTTCCTGTAAGGGAAGGTTGACTGCCCTCAGAAGTGTCTTTATCTGGTTGAGCTTCAATTACTTCCTCTTGTTGGCATTCATTGTCCAACATGTGTTTGTATTGTATAAAATTGACATTTGTTTACCGTCAGCTTTAAATGAGTTATAGTCACCTGATAATTCTTCTTCTTTCCTCCATGGTTTAAAAAGTTGGTTTAGTGCCATCTAATACAGTTCTCTATGTTTTAATGATAACTGTAAATGACTAATTAGGCTAGGTGAGGTAAGTTTCACTAGGCTTCCTTCACTGAATATTTGCCAGTTGTCTCATCTGGTGTAACATTGTTTTTGTAGGAGTAGTGTTGGGCTATGTCGTGCAGGCACAGGTTTTCAAATGGAGTACTTCTGTTTGCGTAGTATGTGTCAATTACATTGTTTACCTTTAAATGTCCTGGCTGTAGGAATCATGTGTGGCTATTGTTTCTATATATTGGTAGGATGTTAGTGCTCTTTTTAAGGATGAAGCTGGACCAAGGTTTAGCCACACAATGTGTACAGATTTGCCAGCCTTCTCTATTGGAGAGCATTTCTATATGGAAGCTGTACCATTTTTGTGACAGTGTTTTGTAAGATGATATGTCATCGCAGAAGTATTTTAACTCTATTTTCGCAGCTTTGGTAAGATGGGCTGTAACATATATTGCAACTGCTGTGGCATTGTCTGCAATGCATTGTATGTCTATGTTTGCATTCCACAAGAGGGCAACGATTGTATTGTAATCACTGATGTACTTGGATGCTTTGTCCCTTTTAATGTTGTATGTGTTTTAAGGGATTTGCCTTTTACACTTTGTCTAACAGAAGACATCAAGCTATTTACTTGTCCTTTTTTGAAAACTGGTCCAGGCAAGCCAACATGGCATTTCAATAGACTGTAAAACAGTGGCATCACTGGCCAAATTTGGGGGCGTCTTTTATCCACAAAAGCATGTGGATGTGTGGTGCTCCTCTGGATTGATATTCTTTTCTCCAAAAGAAGTGTTGCACTTCTCCGAGCAGAGGTGTAGTTTTATTACAGATGAAGTGCAGCATGGCGATAAAGTGATAAAGCGATGGTGAATGTACCTGTAACGCTCACCTGACTCCCACGGAGGCGCTGGCCTGGTTCGCGCTGCTGTGACCTCTTCAAAGGTGATGCGCAGGGTTCAGAAGACGGACTGGACCGGGCCCCCAAATCTGGCTTGTCTGGCTTGCAGAACTATCCTTCTGTAGGTGAAAATAGGGGATTAACTGTCTGCGGGGTAATGCAATCAGCCTCCCACTTTCCCCTCTGACCCTCCTCGAAACCCTTCTGTGATTCCTCGTAGCGTCTCACCTTAGGGCCTGGAAGGACAAGCTCTCCATCCTGCTTCTGATGCAGGGGCGCGTTGGTATCCAGTTACTTCACTGGATTTTCGGATTGGTGAGAACCAAACTTGCTTGGCTTCCAGGTAAGTTTTTTTATAAGAGGTTCCCCTTGTGTCCATGCATTAATGTACTAATGCTAGTGTCTTTTTCCCCATAGGGGCCGGGGTACGGAATGCCGGGGAACAGGCACCGACCCGAGATGAGAGGTGAAATCCTTGTAGAAATCAGGTAAGTCTTTAATGAGCGTTTTTTGGCAATGTCTTTTCATTCGCTCATTAACGCTGATGTCTTTTTTTCCCCTTAGGGGCCGGGGTCCGGAAATGCCAGGATGCGGCGCGGACCCAAAATGAAGAGGGAATGAATCAACAGGTAAGTCTTAACATGGAGAATTAGCTTTCCTTATTCCCTTCTCTCTCTCACCTTTTGTTCTGGTCTTTTTCTCCCTAGGCGCTGGGGCGTGACTGCGAATCCGGATGATCGCTGCTGAACATGGAGGTGCCCTGTAAAGGTGAGTGGAATGCGGCGCTGCAGCGATCGACGCGATGAGCTTTTAAATAAAAGTCTTCCTTTTCAGGATTGTCGGCGAGATGTCTCCGGGATGCGGATTTTGCAGGTAAGGACTTTTCCTTCTTCTATTCTCTTCTTCTCTTCCTTTGCAGGTGATCCAGGATGCTGGCAGGCGTGGCAGAAGTCAGGATGCAGGAGCAGACACGGTGAGGGTCCAGCTGCTAGATGTAGAACAACGCGAAGCACGTGTGGCTGTTCGGGTGGGGTTTAAATAGCCTTGGAAGAAGTTCCAGGTATGTATCCTTCCTCCAATCAGGTATGTATCCTTCCCCGACCACGCCCGGATGGTAAATTAATCCCACAGGTAAAGTAGTTACTTTCAGGCCTCAAGGAGGCCGGGATCCTGCAGCATGGTCTGCATCAGGTAAGTGCACCCAAGCACTTCCATAATGAGCCTGGCGCCTATGGCGCCAGGACTGATGTCTTTTATGAGCCTGGCGCCGTAGGCGCCAGGACACTGTCCAAAGTGCCCCTATATGGGGTTGCTAGGTCCTTCCTTGGGGACTGGATGTCCGCTTTCGGGGACGCAGGGCTTGAACCGGCTCCCCGGGAGCGGGCATCATGACAGCACTCCCCCCCAAGGCCCCTCCCAAGGTTGTTCCCTCCGGGGGTTTTGGTTTGTCTGGGAAGAGTCGGTGGAATTTCCTGACTAATCGAGGTGTATGCACATGGTCGCTGGGTTCCCACGACCTCTCTTGAGGTCCGTACCCCTTCCAATCAATTAGGTAGAACAGTTTTGACCTAAACATTTTTGAGTCTAAAATGTTCTTCACTTCGAATTCAGGCTCCCCATCTATTAGAATAGGTTCTGGAGGTTTGAGTAGTCGAGTTCCGGGTACCACTGGTTTCAGAAGTGACAAATGAAAAACAGGGTGAATTCGCATACTAGCTGGTAAATCAAGTTTAACAGCCACTGGGTTAATTATTGCCGTAATAGAATAAGGTCCCAGATATTTTGGGTTAAAGGTTCGATGCCCTTTGAGTGGTAAATGTCTGGTAGCTAACCACACTTGATCCCCAATCCGATACGGAGGTGCTTCACTCCGATGTAGATCAGCATTCTCCTTGTATTTTCTCTTGGCTTGTTGTAAATGCGTAGTTGCCTCTTTGAAGGCTTGGGTAATTGTAGAATGCAGATGTTCTACTGCAGGCATTCCGAGGTTCTGAGGTGATTCAAGGTTTGAGGTTCGAGGGTGATGCCCAAACAAAGTATAAAAAGGACTGTGGCCAGTTCCAGAGTGTACCGAATTATTATATGCGTATTCGGCTGTCCAAAGAATGTCTTTCCAGTTGCTTTCAGATTGCTGTAACATATACCGTAAGTTTTGCTCAAGGGTCTGATTTGTCCTCTCGGTCTGACCATCGGTCTGAGGGTGGTGACTGGTCGATAATCTTACGTCGATCTGTGCCATTTGACAACATTTGCGCCAGAAGTGGGAAATTAATTGGCTTCCCCGGTCAGAGATTAGTATAGATGGGAATCCATGTAGCCGAACAATATTTTCGAGAAATTCTTTGGCTAGGACAGAAGCTGAAGGTAAACCTTTCAAAGGAATAAAGTGGGCCATTTTGGAAAACAAATCCACAATTACCAGAATAGTATTGTACCCCGAACAAGGAGGAAGGTCCGTAATAAAATCCATTGATAGGGTGTGCCAGGGTGCTGGCGCTATGTCTAGAGGTTGAAGGAGACCGGCTGGTCTTTTCTTTTGACTTTTATTTTGGGCGCAAACACCACAGGACATCACAAAAGATTTAACATCTTTTCGCCAAGAGGGCCACCAAAATTGTCGTTTCACCTTTTCCTCTGTCTTGGCAATACCGGGGTGTCCCTCTATTAATGCATCATGATAACCGGAAATAACTAGTTTGTGTAATTCCTTATGTGGCAGGAATAAACGTCCTTGGAAATAAGGTAAACCATTATCTATAGTAAAGTCTGATCCCTTTTGTATCCAATCCTGTAAGGTTGTAGGGTCCAGGAGTTGTTTCACTCTGGCTTGAATGTCTTCAAGCGTCTGTAACGAAGTCATGCCTAGAATCCTCAGTTCGGGAATTATTGGTACAGGTTCTGAGTTTGTATCAGATTCTCCCATTCCAATTCGGGATAAGGCGTCTGCTTTGCCATTCTTGCAGCCAAGTCGATAGGTAATCACGAAATCAAATTCAGCGAAAAACAAAGCCCATCGGAGCTGCCGTGATGACTGAGCCTTGGTGGTTTTCAAATACTGTAAATTCCGGTGATCAGTGATCACTGTGATGGTATGTCGAGCGCCAAGCAGATAATGCCGCCAGGCTTTAAAAGCGGACTTAATGGCTAATTCTGATGTGAGTTTTCAGGAGATGTGAATTGCGTACATGTACAAACTGCAAAACTAATATACTTCTCTGGTGCATGTTGAAAAATCACAACAAAGTTAGAGCTCACTTTAATAGAAGTTTTTATATAGATATAGGAGTACAATACGTGAACAGAATGAATTTACCTTTTGTGAGGACCCTAAGGGCATCCTCACTTCTTTCCCCCCTGTAGCCTCCTCTGGGTGGCCTGAGAAAGGCCATCGCTCTTGGATCCTGACCTCGGGGTGGATATGCGAGGGAGGATCACCCGGGTGGGGAGATTTTGGGAGTGTGGAGGAGACGTCCTTAGGTGACATATGGTTTCCCCCAGTTCCTGTCCCTAACAAACCCTCTATCCCTCAAGCCTTTATAGGCTATGGTCAGTCCTTTTGCTGTTCTTCCCTTAAAAAATTCCCAAAGAAACCTCAGCATGGTACTGGGATGAGGAAGAGACCAACTAGAGAGACACATCCTCATTTTATTAACACACACACATACAGGCATCCATTGTGTACTGAGTAAGGCAGGACTAATGTTTCAATTATGAATTGTCTAGTCCTTTTTGGAGCAATCATGGGGGCAGGAACTTCAAAGCCGGAATCAGTATGGAAATGGTGTCAGCAATGGAAGCAGGATTACGGGCTTCTGAGTGAAAGCAGACCCTCTGGGAGATGCAGAGTTTATGTAGTGGGAGGTGAAGCTGAGAGAAGCTGGAGGCCGGTGGCGGACCGCAAAAGGGAGACCGGCGTGACCGAGCAAAGCCGTCTTTCCTCTCTGACATCTTTTTCTCTACCTGTGGTGTCCCCCAGGGATCTAACCTCTCTCCCTGGCTTTTCAACCAGTATCTGGCACTTCTCGCCCACCGCATCGCCACTCTCTGCCCCAACTTTCAGTGTTATGCGGATGATACCCAGCTCATTTTCAGGCTACCCTTGGCCTCCTCTTCTCCTTCCCTCATCTCTGACTGTCTTTCTGCTATCCAGGACTGGGGTGCAGCCAATGACCTCTGCCTTAATGCCAGTAAGACTGAGATTCTACTCATCGGCACACCCACTCCCTCCTTCCCTGCAGCTCTCTTGCCGGCCTCTCTTGGCCCTCTTCCTGCTCCTACCTGCAAGGCAAAAAACCTCGGGGTCATCTTCGACTCCACACTCTCCTTCTCTCCTCACATATCCAACGTCTCTAAGAAGTCACACTACCAGCTACACCCCCTCAGAGGTATCCTTCCTTTCCTCTCCTTCCCCCAGAAGCTCACTGTCTCTAGAGCCCTGGTTCTCTCAAAGCTGGACTACTGTAACAGCCTCTATCTAAATCTGCCTGCCTCTACTCTCCGCCCTTTGCAACTCATCCAGAACAGGACTGCAAGACTTGCCCTTTGCCTCAAGTGCAGGGACCGTATCTCTCCAGGCCTGAAATCACTACACTGGCTCCCAGTGACTGCGAGGATCAAGTTCAAAACCCTCTGCGTTGTCCACAAGGCCTTCAGGGGCCTTGGGCCATAATACCTTCAACTCTCTCTTCCTAAATATCTCCTTCTTGAGCTCTTCGCTCATCCGCCTCCAACTCCCTCAGGGTCAGCCGCTTCTCCAAACAACGAGTTGGCGGTAGATCTCTCTCCGCTGCAGGGGCCTCCCTCTGGAACAGCCTTCCTGCCTCACTGAAACTTGAGGAGAACCATCTCCAGTTCTGGAAGCATCTCAAAACCTTCCTCTTCGCCTCTGCTTTCTCTCCCCCTCTCCCCTGCTAAAGTTACTGAAACTGCACTGAATCTGCAACTGGGCCACTCACCGTTCTCGGTCCTTGGCCCAGCCACTCTCCCCTGCACTGCCTCCCTGGCACCTCCACTAGCTGGCCCTTGTTATTTATCCTGTATGCTATTAACCCTGTACTGCACTTTCCCCTCTCCCTTTCCCCCCTGCACTTTTCCCTTCCCTTCTACCCTTGCGCGATCTGAATGACACCTGGCCTAGTAGGATCGTTGTCTGTCTCCCCGTGTTCCCCCCCTGCCTTGTCGCGCCTCAAAACACTTGTGTATAAGCATGTTACAAATGTCATATCATATCATATCATATCATGCGAATCCCAAACTGCAGGAGGAGCATTACTGGGTGAGCAAAGCCAAGGCACACGCCTGGGTGGCTAAGCGAGGTACAACCTGGAAAGGAGAGAACTCGTGGTGGCAGAGGACCTCACAAGATGAGCTCTGACCGGTGAGTGTGTCTAGAAGGGAGAATACCAGACCGGCAGCCACACACACAAAGCACGTAATGAAAATTGGATTCGAACATTAATTTGAAAGAAAGCCAGGAATTGCATTAATTCTGATCTGGGCAAAAACCAGTTTAAGCAGTTTTGAATATCGATCGGAGTGAAAAAAAGTTTGTGAATTGGCCTGATACAAAGAATTGAATCATATGAACAAACACGCATTGGCCAAAGCCACACAAATACAAGGAACTGTATGCTATGGGAAAAGCAAGCATTGGTAAGAACGAGGAAAATTCAAGAAAGCATAACAAGTGCAAGGTGGCAAACCAAGCCATGGTACAATGTCAGGAGAGTATGACATATATGGATGAATCAAGCATCACTGTCACATTGAAGCAGTGTCTCAGTATTGATGGAAAAGCAGCAAGTAAGGGGAATAGTTTGTGTAACCTGTAATGGGTCGACCATGTGGTCTGACAACTGCACCTTGACCGAGTGCACCCCTGTATGGAAAAGCCACAAAGAAGCTTGTGGTTGAGCTGGCAATAGATTTCATGTGATTATGAAGTAAAAAAACTGAACTCCATATGTGAACTAGTGAAAAGTGACACCCTCAGAACAGCTGGGGGGTATCCAAAGGAATGGTGTTGCTTTGAAAAGCTGGAAGATTTTTTACTCTTGGGGACGGAAACCCCTGTGCTTTCTGAACTATTTTTGAACTTGAACTATTTTGAACTTGGGAAAGGGAAAGCTGATTACAAGCCTGGTGCTGGAAGAAGCTCTGAGCATTTATTTTGAACAAAGCTTATTCTTTTTAATGCTAGCATCCCTACACATTGTATAAAGTCAGATGTGCGGGCTAGTATTGGTTTATGAGATTTCCTGACATAGATTATTCTTAGTTTTCTTTAGGTAGGGAAATCCCACCTTAACAGAGGACAGGTTAGGCCTTATTCCACCCCTACCTTTTTAGTTTATAAACTTTGTTGGACCAAACTTGAACCTGTTGTCTATGTCTGCTTCATGATACCTTCACACTTTTTGTATACAAAGTGTACAGGTATGTGTGGGAGAGGCACATTTCATACATGTATAGGAAAATACATTTTGAAAACTCTTGAAAGTCAGGATTGACTTTGATGTGACTTTTCAGAAGAAGTATAAGGCTGGTTAAATGAGTGTTGAGGTTCGATTTGTTAATTGTTAAGTAATGTTGATCTATACCATGCACTGCTGCCATTTGCATGGTCTCCAGGCACTCATGTGGCTCTGCAAAAAAGTGGGTTGGATTGGTTAGTGAGGGAAAGAGGGATAGGATAGCAATGGTGCTCTCCAGTTGGTGCTTGCAAAACCAAGAGCAACTGGCGTCTGCCCATGTGAGCTTCTGAGGTGTGCTTTGTTATGTGGCCTGGGCTTGTGGTGTCCAGAAGGGTGGTGTCCAGTGCCTGAATGTATTAGTTGTCTGTGGGTGTTTGGTTTTGTAGCATGGGGTGTGGAGTTAGCACATTTTTGGTGGGTTGTTTCACTGGCCTTCTTGGTGTGTGTAATACATGAGAGGTGTGAGGGTGTGGAAAAGAGGTGTGGGTGGTAAGTTTGTTTTCTTGTAATCTCTGGGTGTGGGATCATTTTATTGTTGCTGTATCGTTCCTTCTTCACTTTGGTCCTGGTAGGTGGGGTGTGGAGGAGCGCGTCTATGTTTGTCTTGGTGAGTTGAAAAACCAAGGTTTTAGTTGCTTCCTGAATATTAGGTGGTCTTCCGTAATTCTTATTTCCTTTGATACCGAGTTCCATAGTTTGGCTATCAGATAGGAAAAGGAAGTTCATCTAAATGTCCTTTTCTCGTAATTTCTTATTTCTATTTGGAAATCACTGCTCGATCTTAAGTTTCTTACTGGTCGGTAGTGGGTGATTTTAGCTTTGAGGAATTCGGCTCCTCATCTCTGTTATGACATGTGGGAGATGCAGATGACTTTGAAGTTAATGCATTTCTTTACTGGCCGCTAGTGTAGACTTCTCTGGGCTGGTGTGATGTGGTCTCTTCTATTTTGTCTCAATGCAGTATATTAGATGCATTTCAGTTTTTCTGTGAGGCATTCTGGCATTCCAGTGTAGATATTATTTGCATAGTCTAGTCTTGACAATACCAAGGAGATGATAGCAAGGGCTCTTTGTTTGGGAATTGAGGTAAGGGGGATCGTTCTTATTAATTTCAGGAGGTAGAAACATTTCTGCTATTGCATTGATGTGTATTTATAGAGAGAGGCTGCGTCCATGAAGATTACCAGATGTGCATCACTGTCAATGTCTCCAGTTGGGTTCCCATGCTTGTTGGCCAGCTCAGGTGCACCTGTGTTTGCATTGGCTACCGGGGAATGGATCTTAATTTCTGTTTTGGTCAGGTTTAGCTTGAGATTGTTATTTGACCACCAGGTGTTTGTCAGTCATGCATTTGTTGAGGGTGTTGTCCGGGTCTTGGTCAGAAGGTATCTTGAAGATGAGTTTAGTGTCGTCTGCATGGTTGTAGGGTGTCAATTCAAAGGTCTGAATGAGTTTCATTAAGGGGAACATGTAGATGTTCAAAAGAAGTGGGGAGAGGCTTGATCCTTGTGGTAAGCCACATGTTATGATTTTAGTGTTTGATGTGAATGGCGTTAGGTGTGCTCTTTCGGTTCGGTTGGTGAGGGAAGATTTCAGCCATTGTAGAGCATAGATTTTTGTGCCGCATTGTGCCAGTCTCTTTGTTAGTGTTGTGTGTATGATTGCATCAAAGGTGGCTGATTGTCCAGCAGAATGAGGGCTGATAGGGTGGTGTTGTCCGCGTTTATTTTTAGGTAGTAGATGTGATAAAAGTCTGTAGTTAGTAGGGTCTTCAATATTTCCTGTTTCATCTTTTAGTAGGGGCTTGATCTACGCTGATTTCAATAACTTAGGTACTATTCTCGTGTTTAGGGATAGATTCATTAGCAGTCAGAAGTATGAGGCTGCCATTCTGTGGTTGAGCATTTCTTTGAAAATACGTGTCGGGCATGGGTCACTGAGCAATTTGACGATGTTGCTATCTTTTATTAGTTTCTTCACTTATAGTTTCCAATTAATTGAGTACTGTGGTTATGGAGTGCTGGTTTAACTGGGGTTCAAGGGGGGTGTTTGCGGTAGTGCAACCTTTATCGGTGGTCTGTTTTATAGTTTCTATTTTTGGTCTTAGATGTGTAATTATTTTGTCACATAAGGTTTGCGATGATACAACGCAGTTGTTGCAAGAAGTTGTGTATTTCATTATTTTATGATTTTGAACAGTTCTTTTTGTGGGTTTGTTGCCGATTGGATTCTTGCAGTGTAGTGTGCTTTTTTATTCAGCTTTCATTTGAGCTTTCAGCACTGATGATGTGTATATTTGAAAATGTCGGTGGTATTTGTTTTTGTCCAATTGATTGAAGTGTTTTTGCCATTGTTTTTCTAGTTTGCAGTTTGCTTTTTTGAGTTATGTTATTATTTATTTATTTATTTATTTATTTATTTATTTATTTATTTATATATAGCGCCGACCACCCGCAGGCATCGGGGCGCTTACATGTAGACAAGGACAGATGCAAAGACATAGAGTGGTGGGACAGGACAGTTTACATCAGATTAGACATTAACTGGACCGAAGGTCTGGAGGGTGGTTTACTTAAAGAGCTCAGTTTTGAGCTTTTTGCGAAAGACCAAGAGGTTGGTCTCCAACCTAAGACATGTCGGCAATTTGTTCCAGTTAGCCGCCGCTTGGTTAGGGAAGGCTCCACCCATACCTAGTTCCTTTTTGTGTTTCAAGGGATTTATAAACCCTTTGGCGTCTGATCTTAGTGCCCTGGGGGGGTTGTATAGAGAGAGTTTGGACTTCAGGTAGGCTGGTGCTTTGCCATATAAGCATTTGTGAGTTAAGCACAAAGACTTAAATTGAATACGATCCTCCATTCTCATCCAGTGGAGATCCCATCTGGCTTTGCTGATGTGATTGCTTCTTGCTTTTTATTTAATCATTCTGATCGCATTGTTTTGGACCAGCTGGAATTTTTGCATACTTTGCTTACTTGCTCCTGCCAGTAGTGCATTTCCACAGTCCAGACGCGACAGAATGGTGGCTCTGGCAATTTTGGCACAGTTCTTCTCACTCAGCAAGGGTCTAATTGCTTTGAGGAATCTAATGTAGTAGTTACAGTTTTTGCTAACATACATAGCTTGGGCGTCTGCATTAAGGGAGGCTTCCAACGTCATGCCAAGCGTTTTAACCTTGCCCGCCACTGTAATACAGGTTTCTTTAATTTGGAAAGACTGATAGTCAGCGGCGAGTTTGGCGCATGCCTGAGTGCAGCCAAAAACCATTACTTCGGTCTTATTGCCATTCAGGCACATCAGGTTGTTGTCCATCCATTCTTCGATATTTTTGTAGAGTGTGTTTAATGTCATACTTTCCTTGGTGTAATTCCCACTCAATTCCAGGACCAGCTGAGTATCGTCAGCGTAGTTGGTAAAAAAACACCTGGAGCTGTTGTAGTAACTCGCATTGGAAACAAATATACAAGGTATGAAAAGCAGTGAGGACAGACTGGCTCCCTGTGGTACCCCACAGGAGATATTAAGTTCAGAGAAGAATTTGTCACCCCAGTCAACTCGAGATATTCTGTTTTTGAGGAAAGACGATAGCCAGCTTATTGCTTCCTTGGAGCAATTAGCAACCTTCTTAAGTGCTTGTTGTAGGAGCTGATGGTCTATCAGGTCAATAGCGGCACTCAGATCCAAAAGGACTAGTAGGCCGGCTTTTCCCTTACCCATGATTTCCAGCATTCTGGTCTGGAGGTCCAGCATAGCTGTCTCCATGCTGTGCAAGGCTCTAAAGCCCGCTTGTTGTGGGTGTTGGATCTCATGGCTTTCCACATATTCCTGAAATTGCGCTGTTGCTATCTTGTCCAGTATATTAAGGGTAAAATTACAGTTCGTAATTGGTCTTAGATTGTTAGGATCACGTGGGTCTAAGTTAGGTTTTTTACTAAAGGTGTGATGGTGACCTTTTTTATGTTATTAGGCACTACTTGCTCTCGGGAAGAATTCTCTCCAAAGAGTTCCCTCAGTTCTTCTGTGAACCATCTTCCTGTGATTTTTTTTGGGGTGGGAGTTTTACAGGGTCTTGGTCTTGTTCTAGGACTTGGTCTAGGGCTTCTGAGATCCAGGTATCAAGTTCTCTTGCACTGAGTCCAGTGTCATTCTATTTATTGGCAGGTGTCTCTTTTGGTTGATTCAATATAACTGCTATGGTTTCCAGATCAAGGTTTTTCCAGTGTCTTTTGTTCATCGCCGCAAGTTTTATTTTTGCAGGCATAATGCATCTCAGGATTTCGACAATGAATGGGATCATATAGTGGTTTCTCCATCGATTGGTACCGGTGGTGCAGCGGGTTCATCTCTGCAGAGGATTGCATTTAGAGTGCGTCCAGCACTATGGGTGGGACAGTTTACTATTTGTTTCAAGTGGAGAGTTTCCAGTAGGGCTCTGAATGAGTGTGTTGTGGTTTATTTTTATTTTTTTAACATTATGTTAAACATTATGTTGAATTCCCACAAAATCAATTATAGTGTTATGGTTTGTAGAGAGGTTGGCTATGGCGTCAGTGAGATTAGGATTGTAGGGGGGTGGTCTAAAGATCAGGAGGAACAGTAGGTTAGATTGCTTTTTGTTCATTGAGTTTGAGGTTTACTAGGAGTGATTCACAATCATCTATGTTGGTTGAGAGGAGTGGCAAAGAGCATATGTGATGTGTGTGGGCTAGTGTGATTCCTCCTCCTCTTCAGCTTTCTCTGTTTGAATGTATTAGTTTGAAGTTGCTGGGTATGGCTTTGTGGTTGATTACTTTGTAGTTGTCGGATAGCCATGTTTCTGTGAGGAAAAGCGATCTGGGCTGCCTTTTTCGCTTAAGAGCTACTACATGTATGTTTTGTGGTTTGCCATAGATCATATGTTGAGTAGTCTGCAGTGTAGAGTGTGTGAGTTTATTTTTGTTCAGTATAATTTCTCGCGCTTCGGTTTGCGATGGGGACCATCAATTTTTTCGGGTCTCTCTTGAGTGGGCCTGTTATTTGCTGGGTGTGCAGTTATAGCATCTATCCCTTCGTTGGAGCATTCCATACATTTTGAGATGGGTTTCTTTGTTGTAATGCATAGAGGTGGAGTTTTTGGTTGTCTGTGTGGTCCTTTTTCCGATCTTTGGTTATGTGAGGAGTGTGAATGGTTAGGGATTCTAGCTTGCCTGTGGTTCTTGTGGTTGCCTTTCTAAAGGTGGTTTTAATGATGCTGGGTTCTGTGTGTTGTGGTGGGTGGTTTGGCCGTCTGGTGGGGTTCACTCTTGGATTCATTGGGCCCTTTGTAGAGGGTTGTATGTTTTGTGGTGTAGTAGGAATGCATGGGTAGAGATAGCAGGAGCTACATGATGTTTTTGTTCATGTTTTATTTTGTATCTTCAGTTAGTTTGGAGATGGTTGACAGTGATTTTGAGATTTTTTGAATTTTGGTAGGTGGTTACCAATGTTCGACGTGGGGTTGTGTGATTTCATTTCTCTTGCTTATTCTGTTGTGTGTTAGGCTGTTTCGGATACAGGCTTCTTGTTTGGGAGGTGTTTTGTTGTTGGTAGCTCCTGTTGGTTTTGATCACTGCAGGTGAGTCGTGGCTCTAGGTGATTGTTGACTGGATAGATCAAGGTGGGCTTACATACAACGGTGGGTGCCTCCCTGTGATTATAGGTTTGTGACAGCATGCCTTGTTTCAGCTGTGTCAGATTTGTCTTTTTTTTGTGGGCGCAAGACCCTCCTTTAGTGACCTCTTTATTGGTCTCAGGAGTTGATCAGTGTGCTGCAACACACAGTGGTGAGATCCTCATTTTGGTTATCGGCTTGCAGTGATTTGATTTTCCACAGAGATTTCAGATCTGCCATTTGTTCCAGGGGTGAAAAGCCTCCTGTTTTTTTTTTTTATTTGGTTTCAGGGGTTCTTGGCGGTTTGTGGTGATAGACCTCGGGTGGTTAGGTTTGTGGCAAAAAGGGATTGGGTTTTCCAGGGGTCTTCTTGTAGTCTGTTGTTTCATGGTCAATAGTCCTTAAAGTGTGGAATTTCTGTCTGATTCGTGGTGGTGGGGTATTGAAATAGTCAATGTTTCGGTGGGGCTCCCAGGAACTGAAGCCTCTCTGGGACATTTGTCTCGTGGTTGGATTATTGGTTCAGGTTGAGTCTTGGGATTTTGATTCCAATGGGGTTTGCTAGAGAACCTTCTGGCGGTCAGAGTTCACAGTGGTACATTTGTTGTGGATTTGGTTTGAGGCTCTGGGTCAGAGTATTAAGGTTTGGGTTGGTATACACAAAGCTGTTGTATTAAAATGTGGTGAGACCCCACAGTATCAATGTTAAAATGAGGTGCAAGGCAGCAGAAACAAAGGCTCTGGTGTGGTTCCACAGTAGCAAAATTGAAAAACTAAAATGTGGTGAGACTCCTGAGTGGCAAACCCAAACGTGGTGAGACCCCACGGTAGCAAATTCCAATGGGGTAGGAATCTAACAGCAGTGAACTTCAGAATGTGGGGCAACCCAGAGGGGCAAGATTACAAATTGCTGGGACCACACAGTGGCATCATTTCTAAAGTGGTGAAACTTGACAGTAGCAGAGTCCAAGTGCCATGAAACCCCACAGTGGCAAGATTCAAAGTGGTTGAACCTCTCATTAGAGAGTTAAAATGGGGTGTAACCCTGCAGCAGCAGAGTTCAGAGTGTGCTGAGACCTTACAGTAGCAAATCTCAAATGTGGGACATTTCACAGTACTGATTCTAAAGAGGTGAGAACCTTGAACCTTGTACCTGTACCAAAGTTCAGGTGTGGCCAAACCCCACATAGGCATGATTCAAAGTGGTGAGATGTCATGGTAGAAACATCAAATGTGGTCCAACCCTGCGGTAGCAAGGTTCGGATGTGGTGAAAGCTCACAGTAGCAAATGCTAAAATGTGGTTCAGCACAGCAGTACACAATTCAACTGTGGTGTAAACATGCAGCAGGAAGATTCAGGATTAGACAAATCTCACAGAACAAAACTAGGATGTGGTGAGACCTCACAGTACCAATGCTGAAATGTGGTGCCATCCCGATGCACACAATTTAAATGCAGTGGAACCCTGCAGCACTATGCGGTGAGGCGTTACAGCAATGACATTTCAAAGGGGTGACACCTTACAGTAGTGAAATTCAAGAAGTGGCGGGACCTTATGGTGGCAGAATTCATAATGTCATCCAATTCCATGGTAGCACATTCAGATGTGTTGAAGCCTTGCAGTCATGAGTCTCAAATGTGGTGAAACCTCACAATAGTGAAATTCTGATGCAGTGAGATCTTTCAGAGTCGAATTCAAGTGTGGTGCAACCCTACAGCAGTACAATTCAAATGTGGCACAACCCCACAGTAGCAACACTCAGATGCTAGTAATTCCATCTCTAATCAGATTCCCTTCACATAAACTCCATTCCAAAAGCACAGTATACATTTGTGGCCTGCTGCATCTGTATCCTAATCTACAGCACCTGTTCCACCAGTGGCACAGGGCAGTTTCAGAGGACACACATGGTCATTTGACAGCTTCAGTGACAGCCACATTTTTTGTAGTGAAGGGTTTGCATTTACGATGTGCAACCCTGTACCAACACCTATAATTATGAGGTTACTGTCCTTGTGGCAAAATAATCTCTATATATCAGCCATAACATAGGTTATAGTGGATGATATTGCTCATAATTATTACAGCCACAGCTATTTGGTTTCACAAATCTGTCAACCCTGTGAGCTCAGCTCAGCTGCAAAGGGATTATGTGTATTCTTCCCAGACATGGCTGTCTCTGTCATTGCTTGCAGGACTGTAACCCGTGGGTGCTTCAAACACAGGATGCTGAATTTCACCAGCTAAGGCACAGGTTCTAATACACCCATATATATAAGAATGCCTGCTCATGGAAACTGATGTATGTCAGCAATTGCCAATTTGCTATTTTGCACACTGATCAGATATCCAGATCTGGGGTGTTGCTGGATTATGGATATTATCTAGCAGATCATTTGGTACATTATTTTTTGCAGCACATGATTATCCTTGAACGGAAATTAATGCCCAGAAGATGACCTTTGGGTCGAAAAATGTGTTGGCTATGTCTGGCGGTTTTAAAAATAAAAAATGTTTTGCATTATTTTGAAGACTGTCTTTTTTGTTAATTACCAACATTTTGAGAATATGATTATAATCATAGGGTATTTTGCTGTATAGATTGGAAGACTTTGAATTGATGTATGTGGTACACTGAGCTTCTATACAGCATATGAAATTATATTTGTTTGAGTGGGGGTGGTTTGAGGCTAAACCCCAGTTGTCAGAATTTTCTATGTGTGGCCCTTTGGCCTGGGTCACCAATGGTCTTTTCCCTGCAGCTCTTTCAATATAAGAGTTGTAAGTAGCTAGCTCATACCTATGAAGGTCCACTTTACTTTTGATGTCTGTAACCTTGGGTGTTTATCTCTCTTTGTTTATTTTGTAAGCACAGGTAACTCCTTTCTGAACAGGACAGGCCCTCCTCCAGAAACTGACCTTGGAACAGAAATTAAAGGGAGCATGCATTCGCAAAAAGCTTACCCTTCCACCAGGGTACTGCATCTGAAAAAGTTATTTGTACCAGAAGGGGAGGGGGCAGGCTTAGTGTAGACAGAGGGAGCTCTTTTCAACTGGGAAAGGTTCCATCATCTTGTTTTTTTCTATCTCTCCCTTCCTGTCACATCCACTTCCTTTAGCACAAAGCACTTTAGGGAGTGATGTCAGAAGGCAAGGTCTACTTATTTCCAGAACGGGATTGGACCCTTAACGCAGGCTAGCATTAGTCCAATCACATGTGTACTGTTGCCTTAAAAAGAAGGGGTATCCCACCACTTCTTTGATTAATTTTTGGACAATCAAGGAAGATGTATTGATCACTTTTGAGAGATTTGTTTTTTCCAAAGTCCTCAGCCAGTGAGATGAAGACTGATTGTCCAACGCAGAGGGAAGCTCTGTCCCCTAACCATGCCAAAGGAGAAGTGGGGATGAAGTGCTGTTAGGACAAGACCTGCCTCTGCCACCTTCAATGGTACACAGGACTTCACCATGCTGAAGGACCCCTGCAGTTATGTGCCTGCCTCCCCCATGTTTGGGGGCCCAGGAACAAGTACCAACCTTACCACGAAATCATGGATTTGGAGTCCGAGCATTCTGAGAAACAGGATCCCTGTTTTCACTTCATCGAACCGGTGAAACTGCTTTTGAACTGGTTTTGCTGCATCTCAAACCAAAGGACCCATTAGTGCTGCATTTGGCACTCGATTGAACTCACCAGTTCAATGCTGTTTTGTGCCTCACAGAACCAGTCACCTGCTCACCTTGAATCAACTGCTCATCGCCGGACAACGACTCGAACCACTGGAGGGTCCTTCACTGACTTGAACCAGCAGTTACACAAACAACTCAAACTGCTGCTTTGTCGAACAGCACACCGGAGCATCAGGATAACTGCTACAAACCGTCATCGACCCTCAATTCAACAACGGGAGCATTACAGGTTGCTTTTCTTGTTGGTTTCAAGTAACAAGTCTCTGCATTTATAAGATATTCCAATCCTCGGCCACACACTATTTAGCATTGTCCAGCACTATTTAAGGGAAGGGCTCGGTTTCGGGATAAACATCAATACAATTTCATGAACTGGTTAATGATCTCACACCATTAAAATAATTCATGGTATTATCTGCTATGTATCTGCAAAGTGGAATCCTTAACAATGCTCTGTTGTATTGTATTTTACCTCATCAAGCTAATGCACTTTTCAGCAATACCATAACACATTGATAGCTTCCCTCTAACAACTTGAGCTGATGTCCTAGTGTTTGATGGCAGAGCTCTGTGTGAATCTGTGATGTGTGGCATCTCTGTGAATGCATGGATTGTGTCCAGTTTTTCTGCACAAACAAATACTATGTGCAATCAATGCAATTACATGAGGCGGTAGTAATGGAGAGTTGCAGATGTTTGCCATGTTCATGTGTGCATTATGGAGATCATACCGGATTTACTGCACTCTGTGCAGTAAATCACAAGTCTGCCTTTGCCATGCCTGAGGATGGCTCAAAATAACCAGTCACTATGGTGATGGGCTCTTCCATGAGCCATTCCCCACAACCACAAGGGTCTCTTTAGAGGCAACTTCAGTCATGGAGTTGTTTTTAAAAAGGACAAGCTCTTAACCTGGCATATTTTGTCTTTATAGATGGTAAAACATGCACCAAATGCACAACTTGTCAAATATGTTCAAAAATACATTGAGGTCAATTCTGCACCCCACACAAAAGTTCGTCTAAAAGGTGTTCACCTATTCACTACACTCACTGGTTCAGTAACACAGGACTGTTCATGCATTAATATTTTACTCTGAAAATTGTTCCAGGACCACTGGTAAATAATGCATAGAGACCATGGTTAACCTGGCGGACTGTTTGCATGGTAGCTCTGGGGTGGTTTTGGCAGAGGTAGACAGGAAATCCCACGCACTGGCAACATTTTGAAGCAGTCACTTCATTACTGTCTAATATGATGCTGTAATCAGGAGTGCCAGTGGAACTTCTTTCAGATTGATCCATGTATGCTTTCCTTTGATTGCTATGTAATTAGACATTGCTGCTGAGTCAGTATTTTTTCCAAGGCTGTCAAAAAAACAAGAATCCTGTAGAAGGTTTTATAGAGACATCCCAATAAATTCTGAAATATTTGGTGCCTGTTAAATACTGTTGGAGCACTGCCATTTCCTTGATGTTCCAAACTCCGGCGTTATGCAAAATGATGTGACCGTAAGTTATATAGTGATGAATCATGGGCTTTGAAATTAATATCTATGTACTTTGCTTGTGAACAAATGTTTTAACATCGGAATCTTAACGAAGCTGCAAATATTGTGAGCAATGGATGGCTTTACACAAGTAGAATGAAATACACAGAGCCCAGTGTTTCAGGAGGGAAAGATGTATGTCTCATTATTTATTGCTCATTTTTAAGCAGTGGTCGAAGTGGGCGGGTGCGGTTGGGAGCGGTGCTCCTCTACTTTTTTAGTTAAGTTTTACTGTTCCCATACTTTAATTTTCAAAACAAACTGTTCCGGAATGGTTTAGTTTCAAATAAGTGTAGGAAGAAGTGCACTGAACATTCCCTTAACAGCAGGTGTGATTGTTTGGGGGTTTGTATGGTGTGTGGGAGGGGGCGTGGCAATAGGGTTTTGTGGGGAGCAGGGGCAGGCCAGCAGGGAACGTAGTTCCACTAGTTCTTTTCGCACACTTTAACCACTGTTATTAAGTCTTTGTGATCTGAGAAATATGGATTGGGGTTGGAAGCCCGAGGCTGATATTTTCGAGGTAGAAAAGGCCAAAAGTTATTTTTCCAAAAATAACTATTTCTTCTCTCCCCTGAACGTTTCAGCCTTTGCCCTTGCACCCAACCCCCTACTTACCTTGCAGCAGCACACTTCGTTTTGTGCCTCCGACTCGCTGTGTCCCTTCAACACCTGTTCTTTTTCACTTCTGTGATCGGGAATCGGTGCTGCAGGCTCCTTTCCTTTTTTCTTTTTTTAAAACTTTTTTAAAAACTTTTTACAGGACTGGCTGTGGGGGACAACCCTGCAACCCCCACTCACAGTATAGTGAACAAGGGTGTGGGGGACACCCCCCACAGCCCATGCCACCGAATGGGGGATTTAGTCAAACTTTTCGGCCGTTTGGAATTTTCGAACGGCCGAAATTCGGCCAAATCTCCCATTGTGGATTTTAATCACAGACTTTTGGGACGTTTGCAGAAATATCAATTGTAACATTTCTGAAATATAAATTGAAAACTCATTTATAGTCTTTTGTGACTTATAGAGTGAAATATGCAGCACTAACAAAGATGATTTTCTTTTAGGCAAACACATACCTTGTGGTCGATGGATATAACCTGTGACCGAAGAACGTAATGTTCAAATTTAATTTATCTACAAAGATGAAGTGGTTAGGATCTGCCCATGTGTGGAGTACAAGTTTAACTACATTAGAACTGGAATTTCATATTAGGGACTGGTCTAAATCGATAGCAGCAGGTGGGGGTCAAATAATGGAGTATCAGGGTTCTTCTTCTGGAATGTCGGTTGGTATAAGCAACTAAAGGAGCTAGAAGTTTAGCTACAACAGAACAGGCAATCCCTCTTGGGATTACCCTAAATCAATAAAGTGTCTGAGTTCTTCTTCTAATGCTCATATTGGTGTCCCCCAGGTTCTCTTTACACAGCACAAGGGCTTTTTGGGGAAGATTCAGACACAGCGATGTAGCCAACATGCCAACCCTTGTCTCAGACGCACAGTCAAAGGGTTATAGCATTAAGCCACTTGTTAAAGTGGGTCATGGGGGATATCTGTAGGGGGAAAGCTGAAATCCCTGAGGACATCACATAAGATATCATGGAAAACTACACAGCAGAGTAAAACTATATAGTGTGATCTGGCTTTCAGTGATATCATCGGTGATGTAATAAGTGATATCATAAGTGATGTCATGTGTGTGCTAATTGGCTGCCCAGCAGGGGGCTCAGAGTTAAAGATGAATAGCTTCCAATAGGTGCTGAATAACCTGTTTTTCGGTGTTAAACTATCATCGTAATGTCACTCTAACTAAAGTTTATTCACTGAATTTCAAAGTTTTGTTATGGTGAACTGTTTCAACCTGTCTCGTAAATAAAGTTTATTCACTACATTTAAAGATTTTAGGTATCTCCCATCTCCTCTAGTGCAGAACGTATTGTTTACATCTGTTTCTAAGCTATGCACCATGGGATTTCTCCCCATTACAAGTCTGTGGCGCCTTAGACCTTGGTCAGTGTCCACAGTTCTGTAATTGGGGAATTGGACAAAAATACATGTGATATTTGGTGTTTTAGCAGACATTTCTAAAGCCCTCATCATGTGTATGAGAGACATCTAAAATAACCAAGTCCAAATTGCTTACGTTCTGCTATAAAGAGGTGAAGGTAATTTATCTCCAGATCATTAAAATCATATAAATTCAATAAAATACAAAATACAAATATATACCCACACACGAGTATATATATAAATCCTGTGAGAACCGAAAACACAATGCAATACAAATGGTACTAGAAGGGGTGATGGGGATGTTTGCCTTAAAAATGTATTTGGGTAGGGTGAAACAGCAGCAATTAGGAAGTTTGAGGCAGGCTAGGAAATACTGCTTCTTTTCATTCATGTTCGTCTATTTGTGTGAAAAGGTATGTGCTTGCAAATTCTTTGGGGAGAAAAGTGATATTCCTCGAAAATTTGAATGACTTTGGAAGTGTGTCAAATGAATACAAATGTGTGTAAAATGATATTAAGTGGTGGTCTTGGGGCACTCTACCTTACAATTGGATGTGGGGAGACAAAAAGAGTAGCATTTTAAGGTCGGATCCTGGACTGGGTTTAAGGGCAAAACATCACCATTGTAGAATTGTACTCCAGGTGCGTGGACTGGATCGATTTTGCCATGATTTTCTTTTCCACCCCTGATATTTTGTATACAAAGATTTTGACAAATACGACTCTGACAATCTCTTATAGGGACAGAAGTCAGTTAGCAGCAAGCCACTTTTTAATCCCATCTTTATCAACATGGAATAGCTTATTTGTGATGAGGATTTTGGTATAGTACTCGTAGATACGTACAATTCTGATTAGAAAAAATATAAATGCAATTTCTCCTTTGAAACACGTCCGCAACTTGTGGTTCACCAAATTGCTTTCTATCAGAAAAAAAACTAAAAGTTAGGAACGCAGATGGAGGTGGAGTCCCTATCCCTCTTTCTTTCCCTTAAATGTAAACGAAAATATCGAAATACCAAATGGCTGTCTTGGAGGCTAAACAGCACTTTTTAGACTCTAACATTCATCAAGCATCTAATTCTTCCAAAAATCTCTTTAGGACCTTGCAGGAAGAAAGAAACTCTTTAAAGGAGATTAGTCATGAACTTCTTACGATTGAATGGCTCAGCAGTCTGTGACCATTATTTGTGACAAACATAAATACCATCAAAACCCATATTAGTGATTGACTTTTATAGGTTGAGGGTCAGGACTCACCATGTCTCGACCCACTGATACATTTTTCAAATTTTGACTAAACTTTTAATAAGGATATGACTGTCTTAGATACAAAAATCATGATTCTTGCTTTAAGTAAGAGACACTATCTGGCGTGTCAGGTAGTGAATGATTGTGTGAGTCCCTGTCCTCGATAGTCTCTCATATAATCAATGCTTCTTTCAGAGAATGCTCTATTCTAAAATGAAGGAAATGTCATAGATTACTCATCTCTTGAAAAAGCCTTGCTTGGATATAACAAATCCTAGTAATTACCGATCCAGTCACCAATGTTTTTTTTTCTATTGAAAAGCCTGCGCAAGGCTGCAAAAATACATTGCCAAGGGCACTTCATATCAAAGTTTGTAAACGTAATAACTACTGACGTGTCCTTATATGATTCGCCTTGAAAAATAAAGCTCACAGCCCGAAAAACAGTTAAATAGCGAGGAGAAAACAAGGAAAGAAGAAGCAACAAAGAACGGGTGCAACAAAGCGTCAGTGTTCTGAAAGAAGCAAGAGCCTCTTATCGTTGTCAGCATTCTTCGTATGGTGCTGCAGTCCAATGATTGACACCATCTTGGAATCCGCTACAGCGTGGACAACAAAGAAACAATTGGGAAATCCATGGGCACCATCTTGGGTAGGGCGGAATTCAAACTGAGTGCCTGTTCTTCCTGTTAATCTGTCCTTGTTTTACTATGTTCCCTGTCTTTCCAATATCTAAGAACGTAAGCGTGACGATGGAGTGGGGCATGAAGCAGCAACAGAACAGTCAGGTAAGCAACATCAGAGCAGGTGGTTAGGACCAGTGGAGGCTCTTGGATACACTTACCTTGCCTGTCCCTTCCTTGTCTTGGAGAAACACAGAACGCAATGGGCTCCAAAGGCAACGCCATGATGAAGCGAGAATGTGCAGTGGCAATGAAAGTGGCGCGGTAAGGTAAGTCATGCCCTGTACCATCTTCCTCTGATTTCTTTCTTCTCACCTTGTTTGGCAATTTTCTTTTGTAGGTACATGCTGTCTTCTTTCTTCTCTTTCTGGGTGGGTTTGATTGATCAACCCAGGTGACAAAGTCCTTCCAGGTAGGCTTCCTGCAATCTCTGGCATGTAGTCCTGGGTGTGGCAGTCTCTTATCACTTGAAATGTGCCCTGAAGTCTGGTATGTCCTGGTGAATGGGCCATCTTTACCTGTCTGTGCCTGACCCTTTCTGCCTCCATAGTGCTACCATATGAACCCAGTTAGTCACTCTAGGCCCATTGTGTGCTATTTCCCTCTCAATGGGGTTGTTGCTCCCAGTGTCCTCTGATGCCCCCATGGTGGCCTTGGCAGGTGGCCACAGTTTCAGGCTTAACTAGCCACTAATTTAAAGCCATTCTAGTGATTAGAACATCTACAGTGAAAATTAAAGTCCACTAGTATAATCTCGAGATCTTATCTTCTAGCCTCAACAGTGTTGCATTTCTCCTCACTTTCTCAATGTTAATTCCACACCCTGGGATGATCTACGGGTGGTTTTGGATGTGGCTTTGCAGAACTATTCTGATGACACCCGATAACATTCTTACTGATTGGGGACACACAAGATAATCTCAGTTTATTCAATTTACCTTTCATAAAATTGCTGTTTGGAGTTCTGTTATTTGGGTAGGTTCAAACCAGGCAAAAACAATCTCTTGATGATCCCATCAATCTTCATTAGATGAAAGGAATTCTCACTTCCCAAAGAAGTATCTTGGTCCTATTGTTTCATTAAATTTTCAGACAAGGCAAAACCCCTTGCATGACTCTAAATCTCTCACTTACCATGATCCCCACAAATGTTCACGTAATGATTCTTAGACAGTTAAGTCTTCTACTGTCTAGAAATCATTGTGCTACCTTAGCTAGGGCTATTATTGGGTCAAAAAATGACTATTGTAACAGCTTGTACGTTGGATCGACCAAACGTGCCATTAAACATCTACAGCTATGTCAAAATTTTGTAGCTTGAAAAGTCACTAAAAGAATTAATGGAATATATTACCCCAATATTGAAGTGATTACTTTGGCTACCAGTCAGTTCCAGAATTACATTTATATTTCTTATGCAGATTCAGAAGATCTTTCTATGGCTCAGCTCATTTGTATCTTAAAAATGATTCACTCACTGTGAGCCCCCAAGGCCATTGAAATCTTCTATGAATTTGAAGCTCCTAAATCCTAGATTTCAAAGGAACAACCCTTTTGGGAGATCTAGTATCAATTCTTCCTCCTGCGAAAATTCAAGCTCTTCCTTCCTCCCTCCGGAAAGCATTAGATCCACCATTCAAGCGCTGGTCCTATCCATCCTGGATGGGGGCAATGCACTCCTGGAAGGCCTCCTGTCGTCCTCAATTGTGCCCCCTAGAAGTCTGCTACACACGGCAGCACGCCTCAACAAGGGGCTACGCAGATGCGACCACATCACCCGGGCCCTCATTCACCTTCACTGGCTCCCAATGCATGCCCAAATCACCTTCAAGTCATGCTGCATCATCTACAAGTCGCCCCCAAGTCACCCAGCTACCTTGCAGAGACACTCAGCATCTCTGACGGACAGTACACCACCAGAAGGCAGCTCACGTGCAGACATGAAATCTGCATAATGTCACTCAAATTTATAAATCTTCATAGAACTATGTTAGGCAAAAAGGGTAGCATTGAGGCAAAAATCCCCCATCTTTACTGGGAGACTACAAATACCAAAATGTAATTCAGAAAAAAGGCAAACAAAAATGTCTCTCAGTGTAATGACAGTAGCAAGGTTTTAAAATAAATAATGATGATACCATGTGTTTTGTTTTCTTAGTGTGTTATGATATACTTAAGAGTAAGATAATACACAGAATCCGGCACCGTGGACTGTCATCCATGCAGTAACATGGACCGACCCTGCTTATCTCCAAAACAAAGATGGGGCTGGCCCCCAGGCCATGTTGCTCTAAGTGGTCTTGTTACTTGGGCTCTTTTATTAGGCAACATGACCTGAGGCGGCTGACCCCTTCCTTACACTATTTTGTCACTAGTCATGGCCTTTAGCCATGGCCAGTGATTTTTCACCATCAATGTCAATGTATCTGTAAAAATATCCTTTTTTTCTATAGCCACGGGTACAGTACTACAGATAACCTCGGCTATCGGCAGTCATATTATAAAGTGATTATCGGAAAAAACGTCCAAAAAACAAAATGCTTCCGGCCCCTACAGGCCCTCATCAAGTGTCCCCATCTTTGCCTGATCCACACACACCCATGATGGCATCCTCACCTCCCCTGCCCTCTCCAATTCACCACACAACACATGCTGTTTCTGTGATGTAGTTTGCTTTCAAATGTCAGTTATTTGTAGCTATTCTGTCCATGGTCAAGGCTACAGAAAAGCTTTGTGTTCCAAACCCAGTCTCTAGAACCCCTCCAACTACCAAATTTCCCCTGGTGTACTCTAGCTAACCCCCCACACCTCTAGACTGATGGCATTTAAATGTTTTTTGACATGCAAATTAATTGTTTACTGATTTTCATTTTCCGATACCCTTGGCTATAGCCGCGGCTATCTCTCACATTGAGCAAAAACAAAGATGGTGACTTTTTCATTTCTTTTTTTTATTATTTGTTGTGATCATTTAGACCTTTACAAAAAAACATTTTTTTAAAATTCTTTTTCCAGTTTTTTTTAAAAACCTTAATCAGCAGGCCCAAAATGCAGCATCTAATATTTCTCGGCCCCTTTTGTCTTTCCAATGACCCCATAGTGTGGGTTGGAGGGGGAATGTTCTTGCCCCTCCCACAATTACCCCTCATTTACTTCTGGAGTGATGGTCACAATCTGCTGCGTATCTTTAGAGGTCAGGCTGATCTTTTTTAACACCTGACCTACTGCAATTGTTAAGGCAGTGTTGTGTCCTGATGTCATGGGGTCCAAAAGTTTTCTGAGAGCAAATACTCAATTTTAATTACGAATTTCGAAAAGTATATTACTCTTGTGTCCCAGGTCCCTTTACATTATTGAAGAAGATGCTGCAGGTTTTGTTTATTCAGATCTACACAAATATTGCAGAAGGTGGGGGCATTTGGGCCTTGCCCTCTCACATTCAATATTTTGCCTGTATGAATTAAATTTAGCCGTGCTCGAAGGAAGATGTTTCTTGATTCACTGTCTGGATGTTTTTGTAAATAGTTTGGTACTTCTCCCAAATTTTTATCTATAATTGGGAAGCTGTTCCTTGTTTTTGCGAGTTGCATTTCCAACCCTGTTTGTATCTAGTCCATTATTTCTGTTTCTTTTTTTATTTTCTGGGGGTTTTCTTTAAGTGTCTCAACCGATAGGTCGGCCTCTATCAGACTTCTCATCACTTTTTCTTCCAGCTGTTCCAGAATCTTGGACTTGTCCGTTTAGTGTTGCTTTGTGGAATTATTATTAATCATTATAGTGAGAACAGTCTCCAGGCCACTTGTTGCCGCAATGATTTTAGGCCAAGTTCAAATCTTAGAACTGCCATGGGTACACAGTCAGGCAAGCCCAAATATCTTTTTCATTTCTAAAAACACCCAGTATGCGCAATTTACCCAAGGTATAGCTATCAATTTTGGAGAAAGGGGCACCCCCTTCTCTGTCAAATATTTAAAAAACTACTGCACAGAATAACCCCAAACCACAAAAAGGCCTCAAGTCAATGGTTCGTGCCCATGTTGTTTCGGAACCGATCCAAATCTGTCCAGTCGTTTGGGCTGTATGATCTGGAAAAAATTCTCCTATTTCATCTATAGGAAAATGTATGGGAATCAGGGCGCAACTTTTTTTTGTTTTTTTCTTAATAACTTTATTTAATAAGAGATCTTTTCCCACTGCCCACTTCCTTAGATGTAACACACGCACAACAGCTTACCCAGTCCACCCGCCCCTCCATATTAGCGTTTGCTGCCTCTTCCCTCATTTCCCTCCCCACCTTATGTTCTAACTTTCCCTGCAAAAAACGAAATAATCAAAAACAAAAAAAAGGTTCTTTTAGGAACCACCTTTCACGGTTAAAAAATAGAACTAATAAAATAAATCTTAGTCTCCATCTACTTTACATTTCTCAGTAAAGTACATGGGGCCTCATTACGACTTTGGAGGCAGTCATGCCCTTAACAAGGGCATGGCTGCCTCCAAAATCGGGTCCGGGTCCAGGTTCCCTGAATGGGGAAATACCAGGCCATTCTGAGAATGGAGGGCCCGGTATTTCCTCCTTCAGGGAACGCGGGCCCGGTCCTTCCCCATCCTAATAGGGCTCAATGGGAATGGGGAGGGAGCTAACAACGGGCCCATTATGAGAGACGTCCAGAGCAGGTCCCGCGAGGGGACCTCGTAATAGTGCGGAGTGGGTTTAATGGCGCTGGCACCATTACCGGTGCCATTAAACCCATTCCGCAATAGTTGTAATGAGGCCCATAGACTCAATAAGATTTTCCAACATATCCATTAGCATTTTGTGTTATGTAAATATTGTGGTGTTCATCCCCTGTTCTAGGGACTGGAACGGGGGATAACATCCCGCCAACCCAGGTTACTGGCCCAAGGGCGGATAACAAAGGTTCCGGACTGTTATCCCCCCCTTCTAGCCCCTGCAATGAGGAATGAAGGCCATTAGCACTCCGGGTTGTCATAGCAGTAACCCGGGTGTTAAAAAAAACAATTGTTCTTCTGACACCAGGATGCATGGGGTGTCCCATTGTAGGAAGGAAAATCTTTTTCCAAGGTGGCCACCATGGAAAGGGAAGGCAGGGATCTATACAGAGCCCCTCTTCCCTTTCCATGGCAGCCTGCAGAAGGCGAAGAGAAAACCCTATGACATATTACCACAAGCACATTTATTTTCCCTTTCAAACCTATCCCAATTTCGAAAAACTTTACCACCAGGTGGACATGGCCACTTTATCCCCATTGGTCGTCCCTCGTGGTCATGGCCAGTATCCGGATTGTCCAGGTCATGACCTTATGCCATGACCCAGAAAATCTGGCCACTCCCCATGGTCACAGGCTATACCTCAGTCACCAAAGGTATATCACTATTTTTTGTACCTACATTGTGACACTTGTCAAAAAATAAAACACGGACACATTTGCAAAATCATGCTTTCAGGTCCTTGCCAATGCTCCTTACAAGAGTTTGCTGGAAATCCGCCCATGTTTTATTTTTTGAAAAGTGTCAAAAAGTACGTACATACAATAGTCCTTAACTTAGCCCCCACTTACCAAATCCATTCAGACTTTGCACAAACATTCAAGGTAGGCTCTCTAATCTTTCTGAAAACTTGTGTCCACATTTGTCAAACAGCAACAAAGTTATAAGCCATTCCCTTCCTCTATAAAATCCTTGACCAAGCCGCGACCTCTTAGGCCTACGACAATCAGGATTTTGACTCAGACACGGGACGGGAAACGGCTCTTATGGACCTAAAAACCCAGATGGATGCTATCATCGACAGCAGAAACCTAGTATCCTACTTCTCCTCGACTTATCAGCAGCCTTAGACTTAGTGAACCACGATACGTTTTTTCAGCACCTATCAAGCACAGCCCACTTCTCCTCAAAAGCTATAGCATGGATCGAATCCATCCTCTCAGAACGAACAGTGAGAGTCTTCTCCAACAAAGCCAATCCAGCTCCTGCTCTAGTTTTCTGCGGCGTCTCCCAAAGATCCTGCGGGTCACCCACGCTATATATCATCTTCACTAAGCCCCTATTAGACCACCTAGATGAACTTGGAGTGACATATACCAACTACAGGGTGTCACACAGATCCTACTGCACATCACTGGCAATCATGAAAAGGACACAACACGAATTATGCCTCAACGTCAACAAAACCAAGCTAATCCTGGTAGGGACTCAAACTTGACTAAAAAGACTTGACCCAAAATAAAAAACCTTCAAAATAGATGATAATCCCATCACTGTATGAAGGAGGTAAAAACCTTGGGAGTTTACCTTAACTCCTCACTAACAGTCTCTAGATAAGTCAACGCTACAGTCTCTTCTGTAGCATACACTGCGAAACATATTAATGCTTGTAGACCTTACCTTACACTGGACAGTTGCATGACACTAGCCAGAGCCCTCAGCCTGTCCAAACTCACTACTGCAACGTCCTGTTCGCAGGATCATGCGTTAGCAATATCAAAAAACCTCAGTCACTCAAAACAATGCCCTACAAGCAGCCCTTAACATACAGCAGCTTCCCCGTAGTGACAGCCAAACAATGGAATGCCCTCCCCTATACATTAGATCTGACCAAGACCAAGCACACCTATCCTTCCGCAAAAAAATAAAAAAACTGGCACCTAACCCACAACCCATAGATATGTCTTCCTGGACGCATCTATTCACTGACTGTATTTATCTATGATACAGCTGTACATACAGTTAATACATAGCACAGTATTTATTTATGATCCGTCAGTACATAATGTAAATATTGTAAATACTCAGAAAAGTTTTCTGCACTCCTTGTTGTTGCCTGTATTCACTATGTACTTTCCAGCGCCCAGACACTCAAGGGTTTGCACACTCTACAAATGCCAAATAAATACATACAAATAAAAATAAGCCATCTAAAAATGTTGAGACCACCGTCTAATTTAACCCCCTCTTGACAAACTCCCACCAAACTTTGCAAAAACATTTATATTTAGATCTAAAAAAATGTATAAACTTTTGTGTAAATTCGTCAAAATGCACCACATTTATAAGCCTTTACATTATTTTGGGACCACCCTTCTAATTGTGTTCCCTCTTCACAAAACAGGAGCACACTCAGAATCAGGTCTAGAATGAAATTCCAAAATTTCATGCCGTTTCATTGAGTGGCGCCAAACTTATAAGCCATCCAAAACTGCTTTTTACCAACGCTGTAATGCACAAATAAGCCTAGATGCCCCTGAACATATAAGATGTTCGTGGACATCACAGGACTGCCCTGGACTGTTCGTGGGCATCATTTTATCATTGAATTTCCTAGGTTTGTAATAATGCAACTTAACCATAAATTCCATTTAACAAAGTTTTTCAGTGAATTTCATGGGTTTTACCAGTGCACGCCAATTTCTTACAACGTACTAATACCATACTTAGCCCAATACAGCAACATTTGTCTTCAATCTACAAAGTTTCCCCACCTTCTAGCATCCATTTAAAAACTTCTATACATGTTTTGCAACTTTTTCCATTGTTTTGTGTTCGCCGACGTCTGCGAACATCTGATGTAATCGCAGACTTTTCGGACAGTGTCACATGACCTTGCGCATAAGCGTGGGATGATGACATGCTCACGAACGCATCCAAACTTCACAAACGGGTTTGTGGTTCATGGACAGTTTGGAACTGCATTTTCTTCTGATCTAGGAACTTTGAAGCTCAACATTTATCCTTGCACAGCTCCTACACCTATTCTTACTCATTATCCATTAACAATTTACCACACAACACATACTTGAAAGAATATTAGCAACACTGCTATTTATCTTAAAAATGGCATCAGCTATTACCATCCCTCCACCCCAAGAACCACCACCACCACCAGCTGGAGGACCTACACAACAAAAAAAGCACAGTACTTCCAAAAACAATGAAGAGGACCAAGAAGATGAGGTAGAGGAATTGCCTACCTTTAGCACCCAGAGCAAATCATGGGTTTGGCAGTTATTTACTATTGTTGGGAATTTATCAAAGGCTAAAGCTACCAAAGTAAAATACACTGAGTGCAACGCTGTACTCAGTCGTGGACTACCTGGACAGTATTCCCACAGTACCACCTCCATGAACCGCCACACCAAATCCAACCACTGCAATACTATCAGAAAGGTTTTCCTTTCTTAACAAGTAGTAGAATGTCTTCTGAAAAACAAAAGGTGTCATGGCTGTTAGATTTAGAATGAATCTTAACCTCTGGCATTGCTCTGGTCAACCCTCAAGACCATCGTTCTTCACCTTCAAGGGAGTGACACACCATCATTGGATGAGACATGGCATTCTCCTTTTCCTTTTAGGGATACCCCATCCATTCCTAAAGCCTTGATGGCATATTGTGATGCCTCCCTTCAACAATCCATGGGACCTACTGTTAATATGTTCCAATGCTCAGTACATAAGTTACAAAATAAAGACTATCATGTCCATGCATGTGAATGTACTATGGTGAGAAAGCTGAATGGAGCAATGAGGTTCAGTAAAGGCGAGAAACACAAGATGCGCTCTAGTGTTTGCGAGCGCATGATAGGTGCCAGGACATTTAACAACCCTTTCCAGCTGGCAGGAGAGAGCCCCTACCTGGGAAAACCTCACCCTCTCATTATCGATTGAGTCACTAGTGTGCTGTTGAGAAGACCATGGAGCCAACTGGCTCAGCGAGAAAGCCAGAGGAAGCAGACTGCCAGAGCCTGTCTGCCAGGTAGAGGCAGTGAGAGGAAGAAGGAAGACTTCATGGTTATCATGGGAACCAGAGAGCAGTATCCACACCGCCCGAACACGGAGAAGCAAACAGTTTGCAAGTGTGTCAAGTGAAACCCATGGAAAAGCCCTGACAGGAGAGTATACCAGATAAAGTCAAGTTGGAAAGTGTGTAAAGTGAATCACTTATGGAAGTCCTAGTAGGAGAATACACCAGACAAAGCCAAGCCTGTGACTAAAGAGTTACATTCAAGTGGAGATGAAAACTGGCAGGGCAGTACAATAGGTGACCTGCGATTTTGGGACTAACAGCCAACTTGTTTTTTTATTGTTGATCAGATAATTCCAAGGAAGACTCATACCCATACAAGCTTAAAGTTTATTGAAGAGAAACCCTGGGGAACGTTGGTGTTGTAGTCATGACTTTTCATTTGAACGTCAACAGTTGTGCCAAAGACATTTCCCTTTTCACCTTCAAATTGAATATTAAAATGTGAGGGCCAGAATAGTATTTCAGACACAGAACATTTTTGCTTTGGACATCTTGACATTTGACAGACCCTTAGTTTTGGTTGAGGTAGGGAAATACCACTTAGAATTTGGATAGCCTGTATTTCCCTTTACTTTTAGGGCATTGCATTTGCCTATTGACAAAATCACAGTGCATTTCTCCAGTAAAATATTAAAGTAATCTATTGGAAATGGGTGCCTCAACCCCCCACCTCCCATTTCCTCCCTAACTGAGAATTGGCAGAGATAATGATTCCCACAGAGTTATCTAATTACATTTGGGGCAATGTTCATACTCACTTTGTAATAATTCCTTATGGCCCCTCCCTCACTTGTTCAGGAAAGCTGACCTTCCTCAGTTTAATCTTGTTCCAGGTCACTCATGGACAAGGCCTAATCCTTCAGGTGGTGTGCCCAAACCCTTGAGAGTGCGCTTTGACCACTATCAATATTAACTGTGGCAAGCTGTGTCACCAATTCCACAAGGTCTGCCCATAAAGACCTTATGTAAGTAATACAGAAAATAGATTGGTATTGGCGTATCACTCTCTGCCTTCTTGTAGTTAGTTGTACAGAAATAATGCAAAGATAAGTCAGATTTGTCCGATTTTCATCTGTTAGTGATTTTAGTCCCAATATGTCAGCCGACAAATGTTTCGCCCTAAGTCGCCCTCAAGGCTGATATAATGACCATGTAACCATGTGCCAACATTGGTGAGTACATTGAAATTGTGTATACACAAGCATGAAAAGAGTGTTGAACATGTGATTTCAATGACAAAATAAAAGAAATATAAAGTAAAAATCAATGTACAATTGTCCATATATGTTAAAAAACTCAAATGAAAATGCCAATTGATTAATCAGGTAATGTTAAATTCAAACAATATTTACATACCGAAAGTCATGTCACGGATTAAAGGGTGTGTAGAAACAGGAAGAGCAGAAAAGAACACATTGCCTTGGTTATTCACAGGTAATATTAGTTGTTACATTATTAGTTTTAAATGTGGGTGTGTGATGCACCTTATCTGTACATGGCCACAGAGTATTTTAGTTCCATGGGTTGTTAATTTATAGGTTCATATCAACGTTGATTCCATGCTAGTTGCCAGGTAATTCTAGGTAAGTGTCTAGATTTGGGTGTTGGAATCAGTAAACAGGTAAGATATACTGGATCTTAACTACTATAAAACAGGTGTGTCATAAGTGCCCCATTAGCCATTCACCACACTGTACACCTTCACCCAATAAGTGTAGATGTGTGAGGGGATTGGTTAAGACCCACTCTTGTTTATTGTGTTAATCTAAAAAGAGTGATACAAATGGAAAAGATTTTGGAGATGCTGAGAAGCCTATAAGTAGACATATTATGCATGATTAATTTGCTTCATGACTTACCAGTATTTGGTGTTGTTGTTGTATGGAATAGTTCCTTAAGAAAAAGTCTCTGATAGTTCTTAATGATACAGTATTGCTTCCCCAACTGTGATGTATGTGAGCAATACAGGTATTAATGAGTTTAGGAGCTCCTAATATTTTGGATAATGCATGTTTAAAAGGTCAGTCAAGTGCCTTACCAGTGGCTGGTGCGCTTGTTGTGTACAAATTATTCTTAAAGTTGGTTTCTAGTGGTTGCTTGCTGTTCTGGGTTGGGTCCCAAAGTCAAAATTCTTAAACATCAAAGTTGCCTATATGTGATTAGAGATAGGTATATATAGATAAAAATAAAATACACTGTGCCCCACCCCAGGACAAACAGTCCACATCCATATTATGTTGGCCTTTGTCAAAGTCCCACGCTATATGCCTTACCTTGAATGCAATCTAGTATCCTGAGTCATGGGTCTTATGCCTTATCCCGGGTGCTGCGTGCATGCCTGAAAGCTCCACTGCCATATTTTCTATTTGTGAAAAGCGGACGTTCATGCAAGGTCACGTGCACATTCTCGCTGAGGCACGCGACTTCACACGCCCGGCGTGTGAGTGACATCACACGTCTGCTGCCGGCAAATATGCCTCGGGCTGAAAGAATGCCTGATCAGTAATTATGTTCTTTTCAATACACCATTTATGCAAAATTATTTTTACAAAAGATATGTCCCCTGGAAGGTAAAGATGAGGGCTCAAGGTTCCAAGAGCAGATTTTTTAACTATAGGCTGAGTCCAACCATATCTGACCTACATGATTAGCGTCCCAAATAACACTTGTCACCATACGGGCGCATCTTGTGGCTGAAGTCTCACTTGAGAAGATTAGAGTTCTCATGTCAAATAGTACTTGTGATATGTGAACTAAATTCCCTTGTTTAAAACCATAACGGCTGCAATTGCTGGGACCCCATATGTTGTGTTCAAGGGAATCAGTCACCTGCTGTTGGGCAGTTTGCAAATCCCTAAACAGTTGTGAATTCCCTATAAGGTATCTCATCCTGTATATTGTAGTGAGTCATGTCTCAGAGGGTTGTCATTGTATGCACTATTATAACCTGTGCTATAAATGTCAATTCAGGGAGTAGAGTGGCCATGTAAGACAAGTAACATGCACAACTCAACCATTATTGTCACATTCGTAGCACCTGACGTTGTGATATCCCTAAATGATTGACACATAACGTTAGTTGTTCTGCATAGATGTGAAGCTTGCTAGATCTCACATGAATAGTGTGTCATATTAATAAAGTATAAACAAGAGCAGTTGTCTTTAGTTGTCTTTAGCAATAATGCCTGTAATGTTAAAACAGGTCCACGTATATAACATGTGTCACAAAAACACATTCATCTCATGGTCTGTATTTAGACCTACTTTAATACAACGATTGATTTTGTTGCCAATGTACAGCAAGTGGGACTTTCTGATCTTGGCTACTCAGGCTGGCCAAGTGTTCCCTTATTCTGAGGCATAGCTGCCTAATCGTGCTGCCCACGTATAGTTTTTTGCAAACACAAGTTAATGCATAAACAACACATGTAGTCCGACAATTAATGAAATCCTTAATTGTAACTTTCAACCCAATGGGATCTGTGTATTCAGTACAGTGCCCATGCACATGCTTACATATGCTGCATGTGCCGCACTTGTAAAAGCCTTTGGCAGTTCTTAACCATTTTCTGCCTTGCGGTTGCCTCATGGTACCTGTATCCAAAAATGATGGGCTCAGTTTATTCCTTATGGTCTGTGCTTTAGTAAATACAAACTTGTCTGTATGCCAAAAAAGGATGTAGATAATTGTCCAAAACCAAGAGATTCCAATGTTTACAAACAAGTTTGTACAATAAGTGTGCATCTTGTGAAAATGTAGTGATTCTGTCTATGCTTCTTGCTGGCTTCATGTTTTAAACAGAATTACACAACGTAATTTGATCAACTGGTTTATATTTCAGAGATGTTTTGCTAATGTTATCTTGTTCATATCTTGTTCATATCCTCTCACATGGAATTTTTGGGGCAGAAAATCACATTTATGTGCAAAATCTATGTCATTGCTAAAATTGCATCGTGCTCTAAAGAATTTATACCTGGTATATTGTCAATGGTGGATTTGCGATGGCAACTTAGAGCATGTAGCATAGAGTTTACTTCAGTTGGCTTACGAAAAGTCTTGGTCTCAATCTTGCTGTCCATAATAGCATATGGAGATCAAGAAAATCTACATAAGTTGCATCACAGTAGACGTGATACCAAAAGCATTGTCATTGGTGTACACCACAAATCTCTTAAAACCCTCTTTCGTGCCAGGCCATTTAAACAGAATGTCATCTATATAGCGCTTCCATGAAATTATCTTACTAGGAAATTCATTGCTATTAAGAGCGTGTATCTCATTAAATTGGGCCATAAATAAATTGGCCTGGGTGGGCGCATATTTGGCTCCCATGGCCACCCCTTTTTTTTGGACATAGTAAATCTCAGAAACTTTTTCAGCATTTCTATATGCATGTGATTGGATGCTGAAAGATTGCAATACGTATAGTCTACTGTTCCAATTGCCAGCTCATGATTGATGCTTGTGTATAGGGCTGTTACGTCTAAAATTTCCAAAAATTAACCCTCTTGCCAATGTATATGCGATAAAAAGTGCAATACATGTGTGCTGTCTCTGATGTAAGATGGCATCATTAGTACATGTTCCTTAAATGCATTGTCCAAATACTGTGAAATGCCTTCGATGGCCCAACCAATTCCACTCATGATAGGTCGCACTTCAGGAAGAATTTCAAAAGATTTGTGAATTTTTGGCATAAAATATAATGTGGGCATTGTTGGCTCTGTAATACTCAAAACCTTTTTCTCTTCATCAGTAAGGTACCCTAAGCTTTGCCATTCTTGGATCACTGCCAATAGATCCTGAATGACCTTCTTGGTTGGATTTGAGGCTAGGCTTCTGTAACAATCTGGTGTGGCCAAATGTTTCTTGCCCATATCTATATGGACAACCGTACATTAATTTTTACTTCATGCTTCTTTTATTTTTTCACTGAAATCACATGTTTAACACTTGTTTCACGCCTGTATATACACAATTTCAATGTACTCACAAATTTTGGCTCATGGTTACATGATCATTATATCAGCCTTAAGGACGACTTAGGTCAAAACACATGTCGGCTAACTCATTGGGAATAAAATCACTAACAGATGAAGCTTGGACAAAATTGACTTATCTTTGCAATATATCCGTACAACTAACTATAAGATGGCAAAGCACAATAAGCCAATACCAATCTATTTTCTGTAATCCTCCAGGTGATATTCAGTCTCAACTCAAACTCTCATTTATTTGGAGCAGGCGTTATCTTTCTATGCAACTTTTACTTCCATTGAGACTTCCCTGTTCCCTCTGTTTTTCTGCTTTTATAACAGGGGATATTCCTATGCTGGTATGACACTTTGCGATTGGTCAAATATTTCATTGGCTCACTTAAGAGTCAGACAGTCGCAGAGAATACAGCCCCACCAACCTTCATGGATCATATTTTTAGTTATGTGAAAAAAGATAGGGGGCTGTATTGTCTACAAACCTTTTAATGCAAAATAATTTTTCATTGTAGCTACATGCCAGATAGAAGACATTTGGATTTCTTCGACTTCCTGGCCTAAGTGGACGTAGCCACATAAGGCAATATGTATATATGATAATGTATATGTGTGCATAGTGTGTTTTGGCTGTGTTGGTGTTTGGGGGAAATGCTGTTGGGCTGCTGAAACCCCTTTCCAAGCAAAATCTTTACGCTCTTTCCTTTGTGAGGAGGAGGACTCAAGAACCGGAACACACGCGGAGCGCACAGTGTGCACAGTGACTTTTGGCTTTTTTGGTGGTTGGAGGAAACACTGTTGGGCTGCTGAAACACCTTCCCAAGCAAAGTCTTTTCGCTGTTTTGTTTTTCAGGAGGAGGACTCAAATACTGCAACACACGCGGAGCGTGCGGTGTGCGCAGTGTGTTTTATTGTTTGGAAGTTTGGGACACAGGACTCCTGATCAGCCACTTCAGAGCTGCCTCAACCATCTGGGGCAGTAAGTGCTGAGGACTACCACCTTGTCTCATTCTATCACATTCTGGTAAGAGACTGAGCTGAACTATTGCTGTACTCCGATACTTTCATAACTGATTGGGCAACCAACCCTGACCCCTTACCACCACCTTACCCTACCCCCTCACCTGCCTCCTTACCTCTCCCCTCTTGGGTTTTGTCAGTAAGTTAAATTAGCTGCCTTAGGGTTTACAACTTACCACAATGCCGAGTAAAGCAGCTGCACGAAATAAAACCTGCAATGCACGCAAGATCAAACCTTATTATTTAAGATCTGGCAAAGAACCGTCAACAAGTAAAACCGCACCTCAAAACCAATACATTGAGGTTATTGACAGAAGTTCAAACACCCAAGGCCTGATCACAAAGTTTTACCCTAAGGTAAGTAAATGTGCTACTGCTCAAGCCTTACGTGACACTTGACCCACCTCAAGTGAGACTAGCATATTTTCCTCTCAAATGATCGACAACAATTCACTGCTAAACCTATGCAATGCCCCCCAAACGAGCTTGACACTAGGGATGATAAACACTAATGCAAATGGTCAGCAGGTGGTTGCGGGGCGAAACAAGCCAGAAGAGGTACAGCTGTCGGTGTGTAACACACACAGGCTTTCGGCAAGTTCTAATTTTCACTGTGAATCAAAAAAAGAACCTGTGCCTTCACAGGCAGCCGGAAAATGCCCCCAGCAACTTGGCAAGGGAAGGTTTCTCTGTTATGTCACATTCAGTGTTCTGAACTTTGCTGTAAACATTTTACTTAAACTCTGTGGAGCGATCCACGAGGACGTAATGTAGTACCTGATAGAATGGAGAGGCCTGATTTGTTATCATTATGGCATCATTACTCTTTGCTATGAAATCATTGCATCATTGTATCCCATTTAGTTATCCATTATAGATTCTGTACTAGCATCATTAGACTATCCTCATTATTCTGCCACATATATGTAGCCATTTGTATTTGCTTATAGAATGAGGCCTGTTATACATGTAGAGATATTTATGTATTATGTATGCATGTAGAGACACCACGCATTGAGTGTGCACTTAGAATATGCATGAAGTCTGCATTATATATAGCACTTGGATTTGCGAGTTAAAGAGTAAACGCTAGAAAGAATGAGGCCTATGGCATTATAAAGCCATTCCACTGAATGGAGACACACAGAAGTTTTTTGCTCCGTGGTGTGCGAAGTTGTTATGAATTAGTATGAAGAAAGGAATGTAAACAGTTTCTTGGCAGGCAGAGACAGATAACATGAACTTTGTCTGAGAGGGAAGGAGGCTTTATCAGCCTTGGGCTGGTGTTCGCAGAGAGAGAAAAGGTGGGGGCCAGGAAGCGCCACATGCAGGGAGAGCTTTGCATGCAAGAGGAGAGAGGGATTTCATGGTTTGTGAATGGAGAAATAGATGGTAAGATGGTGTATTGCAGGCAGACAGAAGAAGGCCATGCTAGTAGATATGATGACAAATGTCACGATGACAGAACACGCAGTGATTGACCAGAACATGGAGTGATCGCAGAGTGAAAGAACATGCAACATAGACTTTTAGGCACTGCTCAAATATGGAATTTGCTGACAGACAGAGAGAGGCATTTTAGCTTAGAGAACGAATGTAACCATAGCGATTTGTATACGTCATTGCACAGTAAAACCAGAGGGGAGGCTTTAGGAGTTTCTAGTTGTTGGGGATGGAGTTTTTGGATGGAGTTGCTCTCTGAGAGATAGACCAAGTGATGTTTGGATGACTCTGAGATTGAGGGAGAGGTGTTTTTGGTGCAGCAGAATCCGATGGCTTTTTCGAGTTCGGAAGCTTGGGAAGCATTCTGATGAGAGGAGAGATCGATGAGCTTGGCAGAGGCTTGAGGCAGTTTGAGTGACCAGACTTAGCTGAGCTGGAGAGGGGAGAGATGGGACACATTCAAATGGGAAGTATGGTTTATGGCCTAAACTGATTGATTGATTAGGGCAGACACTCACACCAAGATCTTTGGGTTTGGAGAAGGGGAAATCAGACAGGGATTATCTTAGAGAGAGAGAGAGTGAGGAATGGTGTGGAATGGAGAGGAATTCTGAATGCAGGCACTTGCCATATGTATATTGCTTTAGACATTATAGATCCAGCTAATCACAGGCTTGCATTAGAAGCCTGTAAGGCTTATAGTTATTCCACTGCATGGTAGATTTGCACCACAAGTATAAAGGTGCAAATTCAAGATTTGCATAGTTTTAGTAGTGTTACCATCATGCATTGCTGTGCACAAATAAATGTATTCTATTGTTATAATTGAATCGATTCATGTGTTTTCTTTGTGTCTGATAGGAGTAAGTAATCTAGGAGTAACACAGTGCACAAATGCCCTAACATACACAAGCAAGGGGGCATAGTGATCCACACCCCCATAGGAGTTGTCTAAGACTGATGCATGATCGCCCGCGTGGGGCTAGACCATGGTTAGGGTTTGTTTTAGGAATAACAGTAAAGTAGCGAAATGAGGCAATTGTAAAGTTACAATCAATGATCACACCAAATATGGAACAGATGACTGATGCACAACTCAAAGTAGACTCAACCCCTTCACAATTTCTGCAAGTAACCTCTGTGGAGATTGAAGAAGATTGTACTCAGATGGGTGAAGAAGCCCTATCCCCATGTACCTAACCAAGAGGGCGACAAAAAGGAAAAAAACAATACAAGAACTGGGGGTGAAAAGTGAAGATCATGCGTGGCACCCTTTAAAATCCACCTCGGAACTGACAAATGCGCCAAAAAACAAGAAACAGAGGAAGAAAGTGCCACAAAGGAAAAGGGGATCTAACCTACAGGCAGGCATCCCGACAAGTTGGGTGGTCAAAGAGGTTGAAACAGTGCACCCTACCTTTATAATGTCTGCAGCTGACAGCAATTTCAAAGAAATAGATCTACTGCTAAACCAAATAAATACAACATGTACAACAGCAGCTCCCAGGATGGTGAAAGACTTGCTGTCAAGCCCAAAGCAAGTCTAACCAGCTGTCGCAAAGGACATGGAGCCAAAGATCTTCACCATTGGTCATGTGAGTGTAACTAAGAAAGCCTGCCATTTAAATAGATTGCGTCTAGTGGAATGTTTGTACAAGGTGCCATCACGTAGGCTGCTATCTTCATGAGACTTTGAATTTGTAGAACACCTTACATCCTCCAAGGAGAATCTTTCTCGGATTCACTGCTGCTTTCCTGAAATGGCAGCTATGATTTGGAAACAACATGCTTCTCTAAAATACTTGGGGATTCTACTAGACACTAAACTAGAAAACAATAAAGAACCAAACCATTGCAGCAAATGCATCTGTAACAAACTCACCCACACTTCGACTATCTCAAAAAACAAAGAGCCAAAAAATCCAGTCAAGCCCCTTGGAACCAACAAGGATGACCAAGGATGGAAATGGCTTCAGCGTTTTCTACCCAAAAGTGGTCTTACAAATTGAAGTCTATGCATCCTAAGTTGGAACTCATGGGGCTTCTCCCACTTACTTCAAACATCAGGTTCCTTGACAATGATAACTGCCTATGACACCTTCATCCTACAAGAGACCCTTGCCTCATTCCATATCAAGGTCCATGGCTACACAATATACCAGTCATTTGCCATCCAGGGTCCCTCCTATGAAGATATTAAGGTGGTCTACTGATTGGTATCAAGAACAATATTGACTCCACATTAATATTACCTTGTGATCCGGGGGGAACTAACTGACAGTTGCAGTTAAACTTGATCAGGATGGGGTGTCCAAACGTCTGCTGATTGCCAATATAGAGGACCCCCAGGTGAACATGTCTCTCAATCAGTAACTGATTATCTAGACACTATTCTAATACAGTGGGGTGAAGTGATTGTTGATAATCCAGTGTTTATTTGTGGGGACTGGAATGTCAGATGTGTGGACAAGAAAAGTGGACCAAAATATAAAAACACCTACGCAAAAAGCAGCATGCAACAACTAAACCCAATGATCGTGGTGCCCAATGGTTAATATATTTAACTCAATGGGAATTGACACGGCTAAACGGAACAACAGCCCCTGCACCCCCATGTGGTACAGTGGTAATAGAAAATCTGCATTGAACTATTTTAGTGGTCATAATCCCCTGCTTGAAATGGTACAAACTATGAATGTTTGCCCAGGCAAAACCAGTGATCATGCTACACTATCGTTGTAGCTAAATCTGGGGAAAGGTGCAATCACACAAATGTGTGGAGACTGAGGGGCTGATTCATGGAACAAATGTGCGCCGAAAATCTTCACGCAAGCAGGTGCAAGCAGGCGCAAGCGCAAAAAAACAGGCGCACACGCACGCGTGCGATTCATGGAAGTCCCTGCGCGTGTTTTCCACGGGATGTGCGCCAAACCCGTGCATGGCGCACACATCACTGCAACATCCCGAAAGACGTGCGCGACGCGCACAGTGAAAGCGCACAACCTCGCTGCATACACTAGAAAGTGGGCGGAACACGGGGCGTAACGCGCGGAATGGGGAACAACTCGCGAAAACAAGGGCGTAACTGGGGATGTACTGCAGGGAAGCAGACGGAACGCCCACACGCACCCGAACCACACGTATTCATGGAATCAAATAGGGCAAAGCCACGCACAGCGAAAGACACGCACAAGCCGAAACACGTCCGCCACACGAAGGCAGGCGGTAGCATCCCTGCGCATTACAAAAGTGGCAACATACAGCAATTGTGCCTGTGCGAGCGGGGCACGTGTATATCGGGGTTGCGCTGGAAGTTACACATGCGATTGAGCGGGGTACGTGTATTCCGGGGGTTCGCGGGAAGTCACACACCTGATCTGGCCTGTGGGAGCGGGCTACGTGTATTTCAGGGGTTCGCGTGAACTTCTTCACGCGATCGGGCCTGGGGGAGCGGGCTATGTGTATTTCAGGGGTTCGCGTGAACTTATTCACGCGAGCGGGCCCGGGGGAGCGGGCTACGTGTATTTCAGGGGTTTGCGTGAATGCGGGGCACCACTCACCGTCTGCCTTGCGTGTAGAAGAACGCGTAGCCAACACCCGCTGTGAAGTAATAGCGTGTGAACCCCAACGGATGGAAAACACACGCACCGCACGAAAAGCACGTACAGAACAGTGTAAAGGCACGCGGGATCTCCAAGCCCTGCCAGGGCAATGCCCGTGCGCAAAACGTCACAGACGCGCTTACGCTGTAAGGGCCTTTGGTCCAATGAAATCGCGTACGCGTGCTGACGCGCTTACGCGCTAAGGGCCTTTCCACGATTTTCACGCTGACGTGCAGGATTTTCACGTGCCAAATCACTCCGTATCAAGCTGGCCACGCGAAAACACACGGAAGACCACGCTCCTGCCCAGAAGGCTGAATTACTGTCCCCCAGTGCCCCGAGCAGCCTCCCACGTGCCATCTGCTGCTGCCTGCCTGTCTGCCTGCCTGCTGCCACCGTGCCCTGCCATTTGGTGCCTGCACATCAGCCATCTGCAGGGGTCCAGTTGCTGTGTCCACCCCTGCTGGAACAGAAGACTCCCGACTCAGATAACATCGCTCCACAGCCCAGGCCCAGGACCCAGTTGCCCACCCACTCCTGCCCCTGGGGTTGCCATGTCGGGCACATCCACATTTGGCACCAGTGGCAACTCCCGGCCAGAGGGGCAGAGGGGCACCAGCTTCACTGCCACCAAAGTTGGTGTCCTGGTGGAGCAAGTCCTGGGGCAGTATGATGCCATCTTCGATCGTCCCGCGCCAACAAGGAAGGACGGGAGAGGATCTGGGCCGTCTGTGTGGTTGCCATTAACGCGGAGGGGGTGGCAACCCGCACCATCCAGAAGGTCAAGAAGCGCTGGGAAGACTTGAGGTCCAGGACCCTCATAAAGGCCCGGCGCCTCGTGGAGGGGGGCCGGGGCCGCATGAGTTCCATCCAGATGAGGGTCCTGGAACGCATACACCCAGCGCTCCACGCCCAGGTCCTTGAGAGGGAGACCCGTCTGGAGTTGAGCGGTAAGTGGACAAGCATTGCTGTGTGAGACAGGGCATGTTGCAGTGTGCTGGTTGTCTGATACTTGCCTGTATGTGTGACATAGGCCATGTACGCATGTATGTGTGCAGGGACATCATGGTAATGCATGTGCGACCAGTAATGTGTGAACCGCACGGTTGTTGCATGTGTTTAAATGCGACATGGGGAGCCCTATGCAGATTGTAGACATGAGAGCATGGCATTCTATGTTCCTGGACATGGGTGGGGGTGAGGGATGGGTGCTGATACCAGGTACATATATGGTATCCATGTCTGTGTGCCTGACCTGCGTGTCTGTGACTTGTGAATGCCATGGATGCATGACACATGTCTGTGACAATGTACAGATTCACTGATGCAGCCTAGTCATCCTTGTATCCACTGTGATTGGGGTGTACGGGGCCAGATGGATGTGACTGAGGTGAAGTGTGTGCATGTGATAGGCATGACCCATGATGCATGTGAGTACCATTACATTGTATGATTCGAGAGTCCATTGGACATGTATGGAAATGTCCATGGCATGCGCCATGACTGTCACTGTGTGTGTTTTGCCTGGACTGACACATGTGTTGTGGAGGGACATGATGGAAGTGTACTTTGACAGTGGCACTCATCTGCTATTGATTCCTGTCTAGGGGACCATTGTACAGTACCCTGATGCTTGTGTTCTATGTCTCCCTCTACGCAGCGGCTAGTGAAGAAGAGGGCGGAGACGGCGCTGTGGAGCAAGGCGGCGGGGATGCCCCCACGGCTGCAGCGGAAGGGGTGGGTGAGCCCCCACAGGGGCCTGCTACGGCGGAAGACGGTGAGGAGCCATCCAGGTTGGTGGTTTCCACAGAGGAGGAGGAGGCCGCCACTGAGGCGCACATGGGGCCTGGTGGGGGCATCCCTGCTGGTGCAAGTGGTGCAGTCCAGGGGCAGGGGCAGGAGGAAGCACAGGTAACCGTGGAGGGGCCTGTGCATGTCGCTGTCCCTGACCCTGTGGGTGCACCACCATGCACCAGCAGGGATGCCCCGTCCCAGGCCCGTCCGCAGGTAGAGGGGATGTCCATGTCATCTGACTCCCCTCCACCTGCGGACGAGGGGTCCCCTGGCCATATGGAGAAGGTCCTGATTGGGGTCGCGATGCGCATGGCTGTGATTCGTGATGCCGTGCATGCTTCCCAGGAGGAGCACGCACGTCATCACGAAGAGCCCCGAACATGGATGAATTGGGATCATCCATGTTCGGGGGTTTCCTGCATGTGTCGGCCAATCTGGCGGCCCTCTCCTCCTCTGTGGAGACTATACGCCAGTCGTTCTCCTTGCCGTCTTCCGGCCCAGATGCCACCAGGGCCCCCTGTGGACCTGCCCTGACCAATGCAGCCAGCTCGGTGGGGATCCCATCAATGCCACAGTCGGGAGTCAGAGGTCCAGCAGCGGTGGACACCACAGCAACTGTACCCCAGAAGATGGAGGATGTGCCGGCATCATCAGGCAGGGCACGTGCACGAAAGCATCGGTGGATTCCATCAGCCTGGATGCCGTCGTGCTGGCAGAGGCAGTGGCATCGTAGGCAGCAGCGGAGTCAACGTGGGAGGCATCATGGCTCGGGGCCATCAACATCGGAGGGGCAGGCATCGGCCGGAGGGCTGGAGGACCCAGGACGGGAAGTGTCTTCCGTGTGGCAGCGGTTGGGCCAGCAGATAGGTGCGGAGCAGCGGCGGGCAGAAGAGGCACGGCTCACAATGGTCAGGGCGGAGAACTCCATGCGGAGGGCCCTGAGGCGGGCCGAGTGCCTTGAGGCAATCCGCAGGGGGTTGGAGGAGGAGACGGCGTCGTCCCTGCGGACCCTCGGGGCCATGGAACAGGACCGCCTCTGGGACATCGAACAGGAGTTCGATGATGCCCTGGCCCGGAACACCCCGGAGTGAGCCGCTGACTTGCCCGCCGCCTTTGTATATAGTTATATAGTTAGTGTTAGGTTTCCTTTATTTATATTCTTTATTTGGTTGCGATTGGACAATGCGCCACATTTTTGTATGTAGTTCAGTTTTTAGTTAGTTGTCATAGTTAGGTTTCATTTGGTTGGGCTCATGGACCCGGGATTATCTTGTAAATAGTTCTTCAATGGATTTTTCTATTTTTTGGATTTTTTTCATCGCCATGGAGCAATGGTTTTTGTTTATCATTTACACTTGGATTACTTTTCTGACTGTGACTTTGGACACCATTTTTTTGGATTGTGCTGTGTGTTTTTGATTTTTTTCCTTGGACATTCTTCTTCTTTTGGTTGTTTTGCTTTGTGGTTTTTCTCATTTCATTTCCATTCAAGTTGATTTTAAATACATTTTTATTTTCATCCTTCAATGTGTCGTATCATCTCATTGCTTTCATGCATGTCATGTTGTGTGTTTTAACATTCACTTGCAGCCATTGTGTGTGACAGACATGTGTTCATTTGCATTATTTACATTGGGTGTGTAACATGTAATTGCCTTTGATATGTGGGTGGATGTGATAGTTGGTTGGGCCTTTTGGCAGGGGAGGATGGCCATTACGGACATGATTGGGGATTGGTGGGACGCAGGTGCAGGGGGGCATGGATGGGACATGGGTGGGGGCCTGGTGGTGGGTGCCCCACAGTGCTGGGGTGTGGGGGTAGTGGGAGACATGGGTGGGGGCCTGCTGGCAGGTGCCCCACAGTGGTGGGGGGTGGGAGAGGGGTGGGGAGGGGTGGGGAACATGAGTTGGACATGGGTGGGGGCCTGCTGGCAGGTGCCCCACAGTGCTCTGGGGCGGGGGAGTGGGGAACATGAGTTGGACATGGGTGGGGGCCTGCTGGCAGGTGCCCCACAGTGCTGGGGGGTGGGGGTGCTGGGAGACATGGGTGGGGGCCTGGTGGTGGGTGCCCCTGCACTGCTGGGGGGTAGGGGTGCTGGGAGACATGGGTGGGGCCTGGTGGAGGCTGCCCCTGGTGGCTGGGGGTGGGGGTGGTGGGAGACATGGGTGGGGGCCTGGTGGTGGGTGCCCCTGCACTGCTGGGGGGTGGGGGTGGCGGGAGACATGGGTGGGGGCCTGTGGAGGGTGCCCCTGGTGGCTGGGGGTGCAGGGGGACATGCGTTGGTGGGCAGTAGTGCAAGTTGACATGTGGGTTGGCTGGGGGGCATGGCCATGGTGGATGGGGTGCAGGACATGTGCAGGGTAGGGCCCTGTTGTGTGAGCCACCTGCAGGGGCCATGGAGGGTGTAGAGGGAACACCTGGGAGGACCCACACGTGCAATTCACTTGTGGTGCTCCCTGCGCACCCCTGAAATACACGTACCCTGCTGATATCGCGTGTGGAACTTCACGCGCACCCCGAAATACATGTACCCTGATGGAATCGCGTGTGGAACATCCCGCGCACCCCTGGAATAAACGTACCCTGCTGATTTCGCGTGTGAGACTTCCCCCGCACCCTGAAATACACGTACCCTGATGGAATCGCGTGTGGAACTTCCCGCGCACCCCTGGAATACACGTACCCTGCTGATTTTGCGTGTGAGACTTCCCCTGAACCCTGAAATACACGTACCCTGATGTAATCGCGTGTGGAACTTCCCGCGCACCTCTGAGATACGCGTACCCTGCTCGCACGGGCCCAATCGCGTGTGGAAATTCCTGCGCACCGCTGAAATACACGTACCCTGATGGAATCGCGTGTGGAACTTCCCGCGCACCCCTGGAATACATGTACCCTGCTGTAATCGCGTGTGTAACTTCCCCTGCACCCTGAAATACACGTACCCTGCTGATTTCGCGTGTGAAACTTCCCCCGCACCCTGAAATACACGTACCCTGATGGAATCGCGTGTGGAACTTCCCGCGCACCCCTGAGATACGCGTACCCTGCTCGCACGGGCCCAATCGCGTTTGGAAATTCCCGCGCACCCCTGACATACACGTACTCTGATGGAATCGCGTGTGGAACTTCCCGCGCACCCCTGGAATACACATACCCTGCTGTAATCGCGTGTGTAACTTCCCCTGCACCCTGAAATACACGTACCCTGCTGATATCGCATGTGGAACTTCCCGCGCACCCCTGGAATACACGTACCCTGCTGTAATCGCGTGTGTAACTTCCCGCGCACCCCTGGAATACACGTACCCTGCTGATTTCGCGTGTGAGACTTCCCCCGCACCCTGAAATACACGTACCCTGATGGAATCGCGAGTGGAACTTACCGCGCACCCCTGGAATACACGTACCCTGCTGATTTTGCGTGTGAGACTTCCCCGAACCCCGAAATACACGTACCCTGATGTAATCGCGTGTGGAACTTCCCGCGCACCCCTGAGATACGCGTACCCTGCTCGCACGGGCCCAATCGCGTGTGGAAATTCCCACGCACCCCTGAAATACACATACCCTGATGGAATCGCGTGTGGAACTTCCCGCGCACCCCTGGAATACATGTACCCTGCTGTAATCGCGTGTGTAACTTCCCCTGCACCCTGAAATACACGTACCCTGCTGATATCGCGCGTGGAACTTCACGCGCACCCCGAAATACACGTACCCTGATGGAATCGTGTGTGGAACTTCCCGCGCACCCCTGGAATACACGTACCCTGCTGATTTCGCGTGTGAGACTTCCCCCGCACCCCGAAATACATGTACCCTGATGGAATCGCGTGTGGACGTACCCTGCTGATTTCACGTGTGAAACTTCCCCTGCACCCCGAAATACACATACCCTGATGGAATCGCGTGTGGAACTTCCCGTGCACCCCTGAGATACGCGTACCCTGCTCGCACGGGCCCAATCGCATGTGGAAATTCCTGCGCACCCCTGAAATACACGTACCCTGATGGAATCGCGTGTGGAACTTCCCGCGCACCCCTGGAATACACGTACCCTGCTGATTTTGCGTGTGAAACTTCACCCGCACCCTGAAATACACGTACCCTGATGGAATCGCGTGTGGAACTTCCCGCGCACCCCTGAGATACGCGTACCCTGCTCGCACGGGCCCAATCGCGTGTGGAAATTCCCGTGCACCCCTGAAATACACGTACCCTGATGGAATCGCGTGTGGAACTTCCCGCGCACCCCTGGAATACACGTACCCTGCTGATTTCGCGTGTGAAACTTCCCCCGCACCCTGAAATACACGTACCCTGATGGAATCGCGTGTGGAACTTCCTGCGCACCCCTGGAATACACGTACCCTGCTGATTTCGCGTGTGAGACTTCCCCCGCACCACGAAATACACGTACCCTGATGGAATCACGTGTGGAACTTCCCGCGCACCCCTGAGATACGCGTACCCTGCTTGCACAGGCCCAATCGCGTGTGGAAATTCCCGCACACCCCTGAAATACACGTACCCTGATGGAATCGCGTGTGGAAATTCCCGCGCACCCCTGGAATACACGTAACCTGCTGATTTTGCGTGTGAAACTTCCCCCGCACCCCAAAATACACGTACCCTGATGGAATCGCGTGTGGAACTTCCCGCGCACCCCTGGAATACACGTACCCTGCTGATTTCGCGTGTGAGACTTCCCCGCACCCCGAAATACACGTACCCTGATGGAATCGCGTGTGGAACTTCAAGCGCACCCCTGGAATACACGTACCCTGCTGATTTCACGTGTGAAACTTCCCCCGCACCGTGAAATACACGTACCCTGATGGAATCACGTGTGGAACTTCCCGCGCACCCCTGAGATACGCGTACCCTGCTCGCACAGGCCCAATCGCGTGTGGAAATTCCCGGGCACCCCTGAAATACACGTACCCTGATGGAATCGCGTGTGGAACTTCCCACGCACCCCTGGAATACACGTACCCTGCTGATTTTGCATGTGAAACTTCCCCCGCACCCTGAAATGCACGTACCCTGATGGAATCGCGGGTGGAACTTCCCGCGCACCCCTGAGATATGCGTACCCTGCTCGCACGGGCCCAATCGCGTGTGGAACTTCCCGTGCACCCGTGAAATACATGTACCCTGCTGTAATCGCGTGTGTAACTTCCCCTGCACCCTGAAATACACGTACCCTGCTGATATAGCGTGTGGAACTTCACGCGCACCCCGAAATACATGTACCCTGATGGAATTGCGTGAGGTACTTCCCGCGCACCCCAGTGATACACGTAGCCCGCTTGCTGTGCTGGTACAGGGTTAGCGCAGCCCTTTGTGCTGGATTGGGTATATTGATGGCTTTTCCCTGCGCGAGAGGCGTTTTTGGGAGCGTAACTGGCGCTGCTGCAGGGTCGCTGCGCCACTGTGCGCCACGGCTGGTTTTGGTGGCTGGAATCCATGAATACGCTGTGCGCGGAATTGGATTTTAGCGCACGCGGCTGGCGCAGGGATTCGCACGCGCACACTGTGCGCCAGCCGCGTGCGCCACTTGTGCGATGATTTCTATGAATTACCCCCTGAATGTGAACACAGATGGAAACCGCCTTAGATGGTCATGCACCAACATTGCCAAACTGTGTACTTCCATCCCCTCTGGAAGTTTTGACTGGTGATTGTTAAAGGGCATGAAAGCATACGAGATTGAAACTTGGCTGAGCGATATTGCACATACAGTGGTTAGGAGTGATTTTGTACCGGCTGTAGACAGCGGGGTGAGAAAGCAACAGAATTTCGAGATTTGGAATGCTAAACGCTGCAAGAGGAGGGATATTAGAAAGATTAAAACCAAGTCTAAAGGTAGCGAGCAGCTTAAAATAGCTGCTATTGAAATAGCAACCATTACAAAAAACTATAGACATTGGCTAAAAATGTATACAACTAACAAGACTAGAAACCACTGTGAAAAAATGTGTGCACATTTTCCTAAAAAGGGACTATCACAAGATATGGGATATGCTCACGCCGTCCAGAGATGTAAAAAGATACAAAATGAATAATCCCATCCCAGGGAACCTCTGGCATGCTTATGTAAATAAGAAATGTCTAGTTCATAACCCTGCTGTTGCGCAGAGAAACCCAAATGAACCTTGGGTCTTACTGTTGAATCTGATGAGGATACAAGAGGCAATTGCTAAACGTAAGGTCTCGAGATCCCCCATGCCTGAACGGCCTCACAAATGAGATCCTAAAGGCCAGGGGTGTTGCTAGGTCTGGAATAGATCCGGGGCTACGCTAATGTTGGGACTGTCGGGACTCAGGGTTAGCTAGCCTTTTGGTTGTAGCTCCTGGACATTTATCCGGGGCGACAACCAAAAGACCCATGGCTATAGCCCCTCAGGTGCCTCCCTAGCAATGCCTCTGCTAAAGCCCGATCCAGAAAACAGGGCACAGGTTCTGGTAACACTGTTTGCCCGAGTATGCAGAGTGCGCTCGGTGCCGTCCTCATGTCAACAGTCTGTGTTTATACTAGTGCATGAGAAAAGCGACCGGTAGGAGGTGAACAACTACAGACTGCTATCCATGTTGGACCTCACCAGGAAGCTATTTGCCTCAATGGTACTGCAGGAATTGACCAAATGGGCCAAAAGGAACTTCATTCTCCACCCCTTCCAGACAGGCTTCCGGGCTGGTTCTGGCACTACACATAATATCAGAGCCCTAGACCATCTCATTAAAGAAACACGCAGCAAGGATGACCAAGTATTATGCATTGTTTATGTTGATTTCAAATCACCCTTCGAACAGGTAAACAGGGCTACTCTATGGGCCAAATTGCAGAAGATGGGCTGCCCCAGGGCTTTAAGTGGGCCGGGGCCTGCCGGGGCTGGGCCCCGGCAGTCTCCGAAATTTCGTTTTGAGGCGGGGCCCTGCCGGGGCCCACTAATCTCCCCTGTCAGCCCCGGCCACTACAGGAAAAAGCATTTTTTTCTACAGCCTGAAGCTCTCGCTCGTATGCGAGAGCTTCGGGCTTCAGAAAAAAATGCCTTTCAGCCATAATGGTGGCGCCGCACCTGCGAGGCATCCCTTTAATCAAGGGATGCACGTGGGCCGGCGCCACCATTATGGAGAAAACGTGTGGCCGCTGGAAGCAGAGGCCTTGCTTTCTAAATACTGAAGCTCCCGTGGATTCTCGGGAGTTTCAGTCTTTAGGAAAAAGGCCTCTGCTTCCAGTGGCCTCACCCTTTCAGTCTTAATGGTGACGCTGCCCCTCCCCAGCTGGCGAGGGGCAGCGCCATTAAGGCTGAATAGGAGAGGCGCTGTCCCCTGCCAGGCAAGCCTATAGAATAGAAATGCAGAGATCAGCACCCTCTCCCCCAAAGGGGAGAGGGTGCTAATCTCTACAAAAGGCTGCCTGGCAGGGGTGCCAGTAGCCCATTGAGCCGGGGCTCGTCAAGGGGGCGTGGCCTAACGGCCCATCAAGACCCCCGTTGTTAGGCCACGCCCCCTGGATGGGCCCCGGCTCGATTTGTAGTGCCACTTAAGGCACTGGGCTGCCCTGCAGGGTTCCTCTAGATGGTTATTGAATTACACAGGGGTAAATAACATAAAAACTAAATTGAACCCTAAGTGTGGGCTATTGAGATGCTTGTGTGACACTCAATAGCGAAAGCACAGTGTGGGGAAAAAAAGGCCTATGATGTGATGATAAAGGAACTTTTTGAACAGCTTGATTGTTGGCCGGACTTTGAGAGCAACAGGAGTCAGAGGGAGATAGTAAGGTATTTCAAAAGGAAGTTGAATATATGGGATTGCCAAAAGAATTATTCGCCACCTACAGAAATTATATAGTTGGGAGGTCCTATGCAATTTATCTCATACATATTTGAAACCACAACTGTATCTATTAATATGCCCTGCCCCTGAAGTAAGACGCTTTCTGCGGCTCCTAAGAATAAATGAACTGCCAGTGTTATCTGTTTGTTGCGCACATTTGGGTTTCAATTCCAGTGAAAGGTTTTGTCAGATATGTAGGCTACAACATATGCCAGAATCAGCCAGACACGTTCTCACTCAGTTTGTGAAACTGGGCCCAGTGTACATTTGTAACGTCTTAAAATGTGTCTATCTGTACGACACAATCAAAACTGAAACGTTTGGTCATATTGTTTAAACATACAACATCTACGCCTACCCAACTGGCACTGTATCATGTTTGGAAACATGTAAAGAAATGTTTATTGAGGCCAAACTGTAAGACACATTTGCCTTGCCCCAAACAAATGGCATTAGTAAAGCCACTCTGGGCCTCATTACGAGTTTGGAGGTAGCAATGGTGCTGTTAGCAGGTGGGCTGGGGGTGAGCTGTCTCGGCTGGTGACAAGGCGTCCAACGTCCTGCCCGCCAACCCTAGCATCGACCCCCCTATTCAGCCCCTCTGGAGCCCTGACCTGGGAGTACCAGACTACAACTCACCCTCTAACTCAGTTGGCGTTGAAAAAGACTTAGGTTGAAACGCGCGTCGGCTGTTTGCACTTAACCATGTTGAATACTTGGCAATCATTGCCACACAGATTTTTTCTTTATCTTTGATCAAACCAAAAAATTTACAAAAACTAAAAAATAGCATGCACCGACAATCCCTTGTCTCGACCATGATTAGAAACCACCAGCATAATTGCAACCTTGTGGACTAATATATCCAACCAGCGCCCACACTTATCCAAGATTTGTCACCCCTACCGGTATGTTCCCTACTGGTCTGGCCCTGCTCTCTACAAACCCCATTGCCGCGACCCCTTCTATACACAATACAAACCCCCAAACACATGTGCTTGCTGTTTAAGGGAACATTCAGTGCACTGCACTAATAGTGCAAGTTTCACCTTCTTCCTACACTTGTATTTTAAAAAGAAACTATTCCAGAATGGTTTATTTTTTCAAATAAAAGTATAGGAACCATAAAACGTAATTAAAAAAGTAGAGGAGATCCGCTCCCGCCCACTTCGACCAGTGCTCCTGACACACTTAAATCTTGCCCCATTTGAACATGTGCGCAAGTCTGAAGTTGAGTTTAACTGGTGGTAAAGTCAACAAGAAAACAGCATTGACCATACCAACTCAGACCATCATATGATGGTGTATGCCTAAAAGCCTATTAACCATTATTCAATTCTATTTTATTAGAAATGGTTTAGGTCATTCTTTATAAATAATTTTTGTTCAACATATCCTATCCAAAAATGTCATGTTTTCTTTTTTCAAATTTAAATACTGAGGTGCTCCATTTTAGACATATCATTTAAGCTTATAAAATGACAAGAGGGTTTGTTTTTGCAAGTGCAATTACATGTTCAGTTACATTTGAAGTGTCTTAAAATAATGCAAACTATGTTTTATTCTGTGTTTATCAGCATTTATCACATGTTTGAGGAGTGAGGATTGAGACGTGGACACAGAGGACTAATAGTTTTGGCTCTAAACCTTTATTCCAAATCAAAAGGTTTGGGGAACTGGCTCATTCTTCATATCCTAGGAGGTATTTCCCTACCTCAACCAAAAACCAATGGGTCTGTCCATTGTCAAGCTGTCCAAAGTAAAAATATGTCCTGTGTCTGAAATCTTATTCTGGCCCTCACACTCTAAAAGTTAACTATAGGTGCAAAGGATATTTTCTATGGATCTCAAGGTGCACAAATGTTTCAATTCAATGAAAAGATATAACTCCAACCAAAATGTTCTAAGTGGAAACTGTTCGCAGTTCCAGAGAATGGCTCCCTGCCTAGGTTCCTGTAAACAATGTGCCAGATTCTTGTAGCCCAAGAGGGTGGCTTCTCCCTTTTGGTGGCATACACACAGTTCTCTGGGAAATAGTTAACTTCCCTAGGTTCCTTTTTGCAGGTAAGTTCAAAACAAAGAATCATGTTTAAAACGAAATTGTTCTAGATCCTATGGTATGTGATTTCATAAATGTTCTCCTTCACTATACAATTTGAATGCATGGTATACTCCCCTGCAAGGCTCTTCTTCACTCTTATTTTCCTTTTCAATTTCAAGGGCATGTATCTTCCTTGAGATTCCCTTGTAACTTTGCACACACACTTGATTTGTCCTGGTATATTCTTCTGTCAAGACTTCTTTACAGTCTCATATACATTTTATCTTCACCTGGCATGTTCTCCTACCAGGACTTCCATACAATATTTCCCTTCACCTGGTATACTCTGCTGCCGGGACTTTCATACCATACTTTTTATTACAATACTCTTCACCTGGTGTACTCTCCGTGCGGGACTTTTTATACCATATCTTTATTACAATGTGTTTTACTCATGAAACAATTCTAGTCCAATGTTCTTGAATGGTTCTCTCTTTCATATATTGGGCTTTTGCCCCTCTCTCAAGTTCGTTCACCTTTAGTTGGTTTTCTCTCTCTGCCCCTTTAAGATGTGGGTCAACGACCCGTTCGTGGAATAGCCTATGGGTCTTTTAGGTTCTTCACATACTTCACGTTACTCACTGGTGGGACAGCCTTTAGATTTATTAGCTTCTTCACATACTTCACTTTGCCTACAGATAACTACTTTGAAGCAGCACACACTTTCAGGCCACCTGGCAAGCCACTCTGCTTCCCTGGGCTTACTGGGTGATCCAAGTGTCTCTTATGACTCTCTGCTTCTGTTCTCTTTGGACTGTGGGCTTGGCGTGCAACTTGTCATCTGCTGTGCCTCTGCCGTGCGGTTCTCCAGTTTCTGCTTCCTTACTCTCTCATGGAGAACATCGTCTGCATTTTGGTTTCTTCTCCTGCTGGCATTTCTGGCTGTGTCTTCTCCCTCAACGTTTAGCCTATGCTCGTTCAGGTAACCGCACAACTCAGCATCTGCAGCTCTCTCGCATTACTGTCAGATGCACAGGTTTTAATCTTCAAGGTCTGATAAAGACATATCTTTGCTGGCTTTAGCGATCTTTCCTGTTGTTTGTCTCTTCCTCATCTCAGTAGTTGATGGCTGATTTTTTATGTTGTTGAGGAAGCTAGTATGGGATTCTTTCAAGAGTACTCATTAGTGCTCCCTGCATCTACCTCATCTCAGTAATTCATGTATTACTCTAGTTATCATATCAGGGAATATTAATACTGCATTCAGTATATGGATGAGGATTAGTGGTGCAGTAAGCCTTTAAGGCGACAGCATTGATCTATTGGTGGAACCATCATTACATTGTTCTAACAATTAAACCTCTATATACACATCAAACATCCCTGGTATGTACAATTCCTTGTCCCACTGTTTAGAAATGTTGATCGTGCAGGATATTCTAACTTCAACAACCTTCTGTTGTTTCATTTCTCTAATACCCTTGCACTTCTTTCTTAAACTAATCTCCTGCGAAGTCATGATTTTGCCATGTATTTAAATGATTTTATCTGGAAAGCGTAAACCAATACCAATCTTTGTGTTTTCTCAAATTGCTACATACATTCTATCTATGCCAGGGAAGCCGCCATTAACCCCATTGAAACTGTCACTGATAAACACAAGAGAAGGTTTTGTTCCTTTTTCTGAACGCATTGTTTTATCACTGGTCTACCCTGTGTGTCTGGATATTCTTTAACCACATTTGTTTTCTGAAACATAACCAATTCCCACAGCTGCCCATCTCCATAGGAGGCTCACAGAAGGTATTACGATTTACTTTGTAGGTAAACGTGGATAAGGGAGTTATTTTGTTTTAAGTATATCACTTTAAATTGACCTAACTCTCAACATGCTTAATAATAGCATTGATATATGCCTGTCAGGATGGTCCTCTTACGCACACATGCAATCATAGATTTAAAATATTGTGGCTTCAAAATGTCACCAAATGTCTGTTGTTGATGCTAGTACATCCATTTAGCCAACAAAAATTAGTCTTATTTTCGGCTGCTGATTTTGTGGATTGGGATTATGGAATATTTTCTCAATTTCTTCAGCACTACATATCGCTTTAATACAATTGTAGCACAGATGGCAACAGCATATGATAACAAAAGTGATTTATGTGGGTTAAACGCTGACTACATTTAAAGGTACCTTTGCTTTCTCTGGTACTTTTAGCCCCAGGTCACCCTTAAAGTTGTCTCCAAAATGGGTGCGAGAGTCAGATAGCTAATGGCCCCCCAAGAAATTCAGGTACCTGAGGGGGAGTGGGAGGAGAGAGTGGAACAACAGATAGATAGTATGAGAGAGAAAGTTGAGCTGTGACAAAAAGGCATCCAGACTGGACAGTTGGATGACAAAATAATTTATATTTTATTTTATTGAGCATTTGCAGGGCACTTTATACAACAGAATTGTGTTTCAAAGCACCACAAGACTAAATGGAAAGGGAACAGGGGAAATAATAACAAAGGCAAAGCAGTAATATATAGTTGTGGTCCTACTAGGCCTTATGACATTCGACTGTGCAAGTGCATTGTGAAGTGCAGGGGAAGGGGATGAAAGGGGGAACAGAGGAGTGGACAAGTGCTGGTGGAGGACCCGGGAAGGATGTGCTAAGGGGAGCCAAGGAGGAGAACCTCAGGCTAAGTGCTGGTACAGGCGACCCTCAAGGTGGGATGTGGAGGCACCAAGCCAATGCCCGCAGAGCAGTGCATTGGGGAGCGGGGGGTGCTGGTGTTGATTAGGTGAAAGGCCTGGGATCCTGTCAGATTTATGAGGGTCAGGCCACTATTCACAGCGGCAGTGGGGTGATTAGCAGGGAAGGTAAAGAGGGGAAGAGGTAGAGAAGAGAAGAGTTTTGAGCAGTTTCTCGAACTTAAGGATATCCGGCTCAAGTCAGAGGGGCAGGGAGACTGTTCCAAAGGGAGGCACCGGCCGATGAGAGAGGTCTGCCCCACACTCTCTGCTTGGAGAAGTGTTTAACAGTTAGAGAGTTGGAATTAGAGGAGCATAGGGCTAAAGCAGGGGAGTATTTAGGGAAGGAAAGTTGCAGATAGCATGGTTCTAGGCCCCAGAAGGCCTTGTGGATGATGCAGAGGGTCTTGAATTTGATCCTTGCAGCCAATGGGAGCCAGTGTAGAGATGTTAGGGCTGGAGAGATATGGTCCCTGGGCTTGAGGCAAAGGATATGTCTTGCAGCCCTGTTCTGGATTAGCTGGAGGGGCCAAAGGAAGGAAAGAGGCTGTTGCAGCAGTCCAGCCTGGAGATGATCAGAGCTCTGGAGACATTGAGCTTCTGGGCGAAGGTGAGAAAAGGAAGAATGCCTCTGAGGAAGTGGAGCTGGAAGTGAGACTTCCTGGTAAGGTCCATGATGTGAGGGCTGAAGGAGAGAGCTGAGTTGAAGATGGCCCCTGTGTTTTTTTGCCTCACAAGATGGTGGGGGTAGAGGGCCCAAAGACCGTGACCAGAGGGTAGGAAAAGAGGGCACAAGTGTCCCAATGGGGAGGATCTCCATCTTGCCGGCATTGAGACAGAGACCATTCACTGCACACCATGCCTGAATGGCGGACAGACAGTCAGGGTGAGAGAAGAGGGAGAGGGGGAACAAGAGGGAAGTTTGAAGTAAAGCTGTGTGTCATCAGCATAACAATGGAAAGGAGGAGAGAAGGAGGAGATCAGGTGAACAAGAGGGGCAAAATAAATATTGAAGAGCCATGGCGATATAGGATAGCGCCCTGGGGGACACCACAGATAGAGAGTGTCATGGAGGAGGAGAAAGGTGCCAGTTGCAGCTGGCAAGGGCGCTTAGTGATGAAGGAGGTCAGCCAATCCAGTACCCGGCCAGTGATGCAGAGGGTGTCACTGAGTCATTTTATGAGGATGGAATGTTTGACTGTGTCAAAGGCATAGGAGCGATCGAGGAGAATGAGAACAGCAGAACAGTTGGGGTTGAGATTTACAGGCATGGTTTCACATGTGTTCAGGAGAGCAGTTTCCATGACTCTGGATGGCCGGAATCCAGATAGATGGTCATGAAGGCAACCCACAAGATCAGTGTGGAGGGACAGTTGGGGAAGGACCAACTTTTCCAAGAGTTTACCCAGGAAGGGGGTAGTAGAGATAGGGCAATAGCTAGCCAGGCAGGAGGGATCAGCAGATGGCTTATTTTTAGGAGAAGATGCCCAAGGGCGTGCTTGAGGGATGGAGGGAAAGAGCTAGTGGTGAAGGAGTGGTTACAGATGTCAGCAAGAGCAGGGGCAAGGCAGGAAATGTTGTCCTTGATGGATCTGGAGTAGCAGGGGAGCACTTGTTGGAGGATGCCTTCATAGAGCGGACCCCTTTAGAGATGTGATCTGGTTCTATGGGCAGGAGGGAGGAGAGTGAGGGGGATCGGAGGGGGATCCAGGGAGGCAGGGGAGCAGGTGTGAGGGAGGAGATAGGGGTGGAGGAGAGTGAGGACAGGATGTCCTGAGTTTTGGATGTGAAGTGGGATGCCAAAGCAGTGCAGAGATTCTAAGAAGGGAGGAGAGTAATGGAGACTGCAAGTGGATTGGCAAGTTCCTTGTAGATTTTCAAAAGTTCAGCTGTGTTATTAGTGGCTCCAGAGATGCGGGCTTGAATTTGTGCCTGCTTCTTGGAGCGGACAAAGCAGCGATATTGCCTTTAGAGCATGTAGCAGTCAAGTTTGTGAGAGGATAAGCCCATTGTCTGCCACTTCCGTTCAGCAGCTCTACACTTTTCAGAGAGGCTAGATCAGAGCAATACCAGATGTTGTTATTTGTGGCAGGTTTTAGGCGGATCTTCATGGCAGGCACAAGGATGTTAAGGGTGTTAGAGATGGCAAGGTGCAGGGTAGAAAGGCCAGAGTCAGAAGGAGAGCCAGGAGCATGGGTCAGAGGGAGGATGAAGGTGGAGGCAAATGCAGCAACTGACACACGCTTCATCGGTCAAATGATGCTGAAGGAGGCTGGCAGTGCAAGGGGAGGCTCGGAAAGAGGGCCCAGGGGCCCCAAGTGGGATGAAAAGAGAGAGTGGTCAGACCAGGAAGGGGGGGGGGTGGTGGCAGGATTAGATATAGGGATGTCCCCAGAGATGAGGGCATCAACAGTCTATCCAGCAGAGTGAGTCAGGCCAGAAGGAAGAATTTCTGAGAGTTGGAGTCACAGAGGACCCGATACTGAGAGGTGGGTGTTTCAAGAGAGTCGAGCTGGATGTTGAAGTCCCAAAGGAGGAGACGTTTGGATGAAGAAGTTGAAAGGGATGAGGCAAAGTGTTCCATTCATAGAGGACGAGAGAGATGGGGTCAGGGGGTCTATAGATAGTGGCGAGGGAGAGAGACGGAGTAGGGGAGACCCCAAACCTAGAGATGAGGCATTCAAAGGAGGAGTAGGATTGAGTATGAATGATAGAAGCAGGGACCCACTCTGGGAAGATCAAGGCCACACCAACTCGGGCCATGTTGGGTCTGGGTCTCGAGAGGATTGTATAGCCCTCAGGAAGGAGAGTGTCAAGAGCAGTGACAGAGCTGGCATTGAACCACATCTCAGAAAGAGTGAGGACATCAAGGTCAAAGTTTTTGAGAAGACAGATGTCAGAGGAGTGTTTGACAGCAGATCGAGCATTCAGAGTAGCTAAGTGAAGTTGGTTACCACCTTTGAAGGTTTTCCAAAGGAGGTGTACATGGGCATGGTAATCACATCAGTGGTGGTCGAGTGAGGGGAGAGGAAGCAGGGGTGGCGGGAGAAGGGAGGAGGTTTATGAGAGAAGGCAGGCACCAGTCGAGAAGGAGAATAGTAGGCTGAGAATTCTTGGGTCATGATAGTGCAATTGTGATAGACATTAATGATACACCTAGAGGATGAGGAGTATGCAAGGAGCACTTCCCACCTGGTTCCACCATTAATGGGTCAGGAGGAGAAAGAGTAGAGACGAAATGGGGCATCCAAAGATAAGGTGAGGGGACAGTGAAGAGGATTTCAGAGGGGGAGATAGAGAGATGAGCAGTTGAGCTCCACAGTGCACAGGCATTCATCAAGTGGCCCAGCAGCCAGGCAGGCACAGAGGAGGAGGAGTTTTGCAAAGGAAGACAATCAGTTCACAGCCCACCTACATTCGTTAAAAGCACTAGAAACAGCTCAACATGGATGGTACAGTGATTTAAAAAGCACACCTAAATTTGAATGTTCCCAAAAACACTAGAAAATATGGAGGGTGAAGTGATTTAAAAAGCACACCAAGGTCCAAATTTTGCCTAAAGCAGAAGAAACAGCACAAAATGGAGGGTGCAGTGATTTAAAAAGCACACCTAGGGCTTCTTACGGTTCCAGCGGTAACCCTGCCGGAGCTACCGAGTCTGGCAGCCTGGGAAGTCAGGCAAGTCCCCATTCCCATAGAGTCCTGTGGGACTCTATAGGAGTGAAGACAAGGAAGCAGCTCCGGACAGGGCCAGACACGGGCCTTAGTGAAGGCCTTAGTTTGGTGGGCCGGCTCTCTCATCTGCCAGATGACCTATAGGCCTTTAGGAGGGTGGGAGCAGCCAATCACGGCAGACCGCAGTCAGAAGGTAGCTGTAGCACAAAGGTTCCTGGGAGGGACTGCTGTGGCAGCAGCCATGATGGAACAACAAAAGCCTCAATGAAAAAAAGAAAAAAACACCAAGCCATGAGGAGAGTTGACATTCAGGGAAAACTACAAACAGCATTTGGATTGCAAAAGGATTTGAAAAAAAAAGAATGATTGAAATTAGGGACGCAAGTTCGATTGTAGGTAGTGAGCATCAGGAATATACCAATAAATCAAGCAGAGCCCCACTGGGCTTACCCAGTGATTTTTTGTGCTGTCCTGGAAAGATGCAGGAGCCTTGTGGGCTCACTGGAGGGGAAGGGCTCCTGTAACAATGGCAGGCAGTGAAAAATACTAATCTCGGAAAAAGGCTACAGAGGATACAATTTTGAAAAAAGGGGGAATCAAGGAATTTTATTAGACCTGATCCATTATTTTAAATATCAGAATTTTAATCATGAATTAATCAGCGTACTCAAAACAATTTTACATTACAGGAGAAAGATTTAAAAACATATAATTTTACATACAATTCATATCATTCATACACATGTGTCCATTAGCCATTCGTACATACACAACAGTGACAAATATAAGCTAACATTTTATCATAAAAAATCATGACAATCAGTTACTTATTGTCTTCGTTAAAAAGAACAGAAGTATATAATCAATATATAAGAGACCACAAAAGATTGCACAAGTGGTCATGGGTTGGGATGGGTCACATCAATATCCAAACTCGACCTCATCTCTGGTTTCTTAACCGGTTCCGACGTATTTAACTTTAATTTTGTTACGTCTTCATCAGGAGATAAGCAATAACACTCTTCAAAGTGAAGAAAAACAACAGCTGGAGATTCCTGAAATAAATAACAGAACTTGCTTCTGCATCAATGTGCGATGTTCCGAGGAAGCTGAGCTGCATTGCCGTCAGTCAGATTATGGCAGTTATCCAATCCTGCAGAGTCTGATTAACTGCAGAATAGCAAAGTTTTTTTGATGGAAGATGTCAGTCCACCAGTAATTCTATTCATAGGCAAGAGGGTCTTGTGAAAGTCAAAAGACCCCCAACAGCTCTCACATTCTTATTCCAGAGAGAGCCGTCCTGCTTGGACACAGTCGCTCGCGGAAAACCTGAGTCGGCGGGACGTCAGACAGAATAAAATTCCTTGATTCCCCCTTTTTTCAAAATTGTATCCTCTGGATCCTTTTTCCGAGATTAGTAGTATACTAATACCCTGACCCAGAGTGAGGGGTCCGTGTGACTTTCAGATAAAAATAGGCAGTGAAGAATGTCAGGACGGGGTGCATGGCTGGATAAGGAACAGCCAAATCGAGGACTGGCTGTACCACTTGGGGACATCCTGTCAGGGCCTTCTTTCTTCACTGTGTGGGAGAGGCCCCACTTCCCTATACTGATTGAATGCAAGGTTTCTCTTAGCATATTCCTGTGTGACTCATGACAAATGCTTACTAAAAGGGTGATAACAATACCCAGGTGCAGCATTGGACTTGTCTAGCAATTATTCAAAACAGTCAAGGTCGAGTCTATGTAAGAGGCCATGCAGCTCCAAAGTACTTCCCCTCCCTCAATCACCACCAATTTTTCTAAACCCTATATACATGTAAGGTATGCATGTATTGAGCTTTGCACAGCTCACAGTTAGTGGGCAAGCAAAAGAACACTCCATAATGAGAGAAAACAGTGTCAGTATACAGCAATGTGGTTACATTTTAAAGGATAGAACATTAAGCATAACACTAGAAAGATTTGAGAACCGGGATGCAGAGTGTTAGTCTAGATTGGAGAGGTTCCCTCATCTTAATGGAGTATATAAATCCCAGAGTAGGTAGTGGATGATATCAAGGCTGGCCTGACCATAAGGTCATAGTAGTACAGGGTTGTCCAACTCCAGGCCTCGGGCCAGATTCCTGACAGGTTTTCAGGATATCCGGCATGAATATTCATGAGATAAAATGTCATGCATTTAGAACCATTGTATGCAAATGTATCTCATGAATATTAATGAGGGGTATCCTAAATATCTGCCTTTTTTCCGGCCTCTAGACCTGGAGTTTGACAACCCTGTCCTAGTAAATGTAATGTAGAGGAGTGTGAGGCCTTTCCTTTACAGGTTCCACAGCAATATGGTGTGTTCTTTCTCTGGAACCAAGAGCCACTCCATCGTTCACTCATTTGGATTTCTTAAGTTGCTTACCTTGAGTTATAGATTGCGTAGACAATGTCAAAGCTATTTCTGAAAGAATCCGTTTTTATGTAATGTATAAATTGTTTTGGCCCGGAATGTATTTATTTTGCAATCTTGAACACATGTTCAAGCATGAAAGCTTCTTAAGTGTCCAGAGTCTATTTGTATTGTTTTGGAGATTTCCAGCTATTGTTCATGTTGGACAAAATCACAAGCTGGTAGAGGTACTTTTATATGAGAAAACAATCATGAGTTGTTTCATTGTAACCTAATGTCTGATGGTCTAGGGAAAGTTAAAAATAGCCAACTCTGAATCTAACTCTCCCTCTTACCAGCATATAGCTGTCACCAATAAGCAAGAAAAAGGATACATTATTTTTAAAAAGCACTCATGTCATCCTGTACATTTAAACAACACTCATCTAAAGTGATAGGAATTTACACAATACCAGATTACACCCTAGTAAAAAAAAAAAATAATCATGTCAAGTCATGCTAGCAATAACAACATAATTACTCTCAGGCAGGTTGTGGTAATTAACATTTTAGCTCTTTAGCAAAATAAATGATCCAGCAAGGTCACTCTGCCAGAAAATATTCCTAACGGTGATAATACTCATGTGCAAAGAGACAGCTTTTTGATGTGCCTGGTCCTTGCATATCACAGGGCAGTGAGGAACATCATCAAATATCAGAAATCCATACTGTAGGTCAAGAAACCAATTTACATCTTCAATGTTTCAACAATTACTGACTAGACACAAGAACATAATCCTGCAAGAGGGCTTGCCAGTTAAAGTCATTGACCTTATTAGCACCGATCAGTGGCAAATGATCCATGCAGTACCAACATTGTCAACCCCTTCAAAGATATCTATTATATGTTACCAAAGTGAATTAACAGTCAATGTTTCTTGGCCATGAAACATTCCAAGAAGACAATCTCATGCAGTTCAAGAAACTCCATTCTAGGATATATACTGATGAGCCAGAGGCCAGGCTTGCCACCTGCTTTATCCCACAGAGGGTAATCTTTTATCTTCTACATCCCAAACCTTTTCACAGCAGCCCTGTCACAGATCAAGTTTCAGAGATGCGTCACAACTTGATTGGTTGATTGAGTTACAGCTTATTGCAATCATCACCAGCACTGTACCAAGGGCAACCTCTCCACCTGCCTCATCCCCAGGGAGATTATCCCACTTTCCTCTTCAAACCACCCTCAGAAACCCTAGTACAGTTCAGGCTCCAGAAATTTGCGAAAACAGCAGCACATTCAACTAACAGGTACATACCCTCTCAGTGAAACTACTCATAACTGGCAACTTTAGTTTCTTGCTAGAGGAAACCAGCAGCCAATTCTGTAACAACTTGACTTCAAAGTCCTGTCTTTGGAACACTTGTATTTCTTTATTTGTATTTCTTTATTTTTATAGTGCACCTGGCCCGAAGGCATCTGGGCACATATCTTAGGTTACAATCACAGCATCAATATACATAAACATGTCTAAGGTTACATTAACAGCATACGTATACAATTACAAAACATACTGTACATGGTGAGAAATATACAAAAATGACAGGTAATTAAGATAATACGATCAGGCTAAGGCAGCTGCAGTGAATGCGTTAGGTCCTAGTATTAGAGGTTACATTAGAGGATTGTGTGAGTCTTGGGCCATGAGCCATGATTTGGATGTGTTCTTGAAGACAAGGAACGAGGGTTCTTGTCTAAGTGAGGTGGGCATAGAGTTCCATAATTTGGAAGCAAGGACCAGGAAACTGGCCCCACCAGATTTTTGTAGTTTATATCTGGGTGTGGCTAGACAGATGGTTTGGGCTGCTCTTTGTGGTCAGTTTGACGTTTGCAAAGAGAACCGGGTGGCCAAGTATGGGGGTGCCTTATCAGCCAAACATTTATGTGTGATGGCCAAAGATTTAAGGGAAACTCTTTGAGCAACAGAGAGCCAATGCAGGTTACTTGCACGGCAAACGGCTACTACTTAAACACTGCCCTGCAAAATTGCATTCCTGCTTACGTCATTGTCCTCTAAATAGTAAGTTCTGACAACTACATGATACTGCTCTCAATATGCTCATCATGAACACCACTCACAACATGTTGGCACACACATCACACCTAGTTCAGCCCAAATAAACACTCCTCACTAACAAAGTCAAACACATACTGTTAGGGGATTCCAAAAATGACCCTCAACTACATAATCACCAATAAACAATTAACAACATTGACAGAAATGAACTCCTAGGCAGAAGACTCCTGTGGATCTTTCCAAACATGACATTGCCAGTTTACCTACAAATGCTATACTCTGACACTGTAAACCAACTTAGAAATCATGGCAAAAGAAGGGAATTGCATGGAACATTGGAAGAGAAAAGTCAGAGCTGCAAAATGTCATGCAACAAAAACCATACAACAATTTTCAGGTCCAAGAACAATCTGAATGCTTTCATAATTATGAGGGCAATCAAGCAGCCTCAAGGACTCATCAAATCGATTCAATTGTTCACCGCCCCACTAAATATCTTTTCCAACCCCTCAATCCAGAAACGTTGCAACTCCTATTCCTCCTTCTGGCTAGAGAAAACAGGACAAATAAACAAGGGCATCATACAAATTGACATTTCAAAATCGCAAATAGGCCATCAGATTAAAAGAAATCAGTAGGTCCCTGGTCAGCCTGCACAGGAGCAATCCGTGTTGGAATATCCATCAACCATGTAACAACTCCCATTAACAGCACTTCAACAACAGAGAAATTCTCCAAGGCCCTAAAATGCTTTCTCATCACCTCACTCTTATTAGAAGCTTATTATACTGTATCTGACAAGCAACTATCACCACATTCCTGATCTCTTAAAACTACAGACAATCATGGAGGAACAAGTCACTTCACAAGTCCAGGGCCACTTGGAAAGACACGTGATTCTTGTCAGAACCAACTTGGCTTCCAACTAGGACACATATACTACAATGATTATGATATTGGACACCCTTTTCCATATTGCAGAGGATAGCAATTTCTGTAGGTTGATTCTGCTGGACTGACTTGTCAGTGGCATTGGTTAGGATGGATAACAGTGACCTGCTTCAGTGGCTTCCGACAGTAGCTGGAGTGTCTGACAAAGTGCTGCAGTGTTATAGTAGTTTCTCCATAAATTGTTACTAGTTAAAGTGCAGCCCTTCTTGGTAAACAATGCTGATCCACATATTTTCATTTTCGTTTAGCCCATGAAATTATTGCTATTCTTTTTTCAAAATGTATGATATGCCATTGATAGAGTTTAGGACACTTCATATATTTTTTGTAGAAGTGCTTGGTTCTTTACCCAATATCACAACAGCCATTTATCAAACATGTTTGACAAATACGTTTTTTTATCAGTACAAACTCTTTCCTCTCAATGATGCGCCTGTATTTTTGCTTATAATTGGTTGTCTGATACTCCATAAAGAATGTCAATGCATTGAGGCCATGGAAGTGTTTAATTGAAGTGTATATATACCTCCTGGTTAGAATAGAAGAGTATGCTTTAATTTATATGATCTATAGTTAGTACGTCCTGGGGTATTGTGTAACACACACACACACACACACACACACGTTTTGCTAAATGATAGATGTCCAAATGACAAGATATTGGAGTACTCATTGGATAAACACTTTATGACTCTGAAATTAAAAGATATATGTTTCACATTTAACTGATCTCTTCTGAAGCATGTATGATGGGGCATTGAGATGGCTTAGACAGTTTAACATATGCACTGCTTACATTTGAGAAAACCCTTCATTTCCATAAGGAGCAGAAATTATTAATTGCAACATGAACTTTCATGAAATAAAAATTAAACTACATTGTGAAATGACAGATTTCTGAAGTGGGGAGGGAAGCATGTAATTGTGGCTGCAGAGGAATATGTTTCCAGTAATTGACACCGGATTTCAAGATGCAGAATGGATGTTGGCAGTACTTACATATACCACATACAAAATGCATAAAATCATTAAACAGATCACACTACTTGTAACATCATAGCAAATGAAAAACTCTAAGCAGTACCTCGGAAGAGATTTGTCATATTTACCTGTTTGTAAATTGTATCTACCACATAACAAGTTTAAGTGCTGCATGTAGAATCAATGGCATCTGCATAATATTAAGCTTTGATATGACCAACTTGCTAAAGGAAGGACAAGCAAGTTTTTTTTTTGTTGCCTTTAGCAGGCTTTTAAAATGATTACATTGATGTGGATATCAAATGAAAAAGGACTGTGAGAATTTCTGTGTAATACTGGACCTCATAAAATACCCATTGCTAGATGACCTCTCAAAGGTATTCATAAAGATAATGTAATAATGTTGGCAGGAGATATAAAATATAATGCATCCATTTGGCAGGCTCACCACAAAGTTATATTCACAGTTTACATTTTAAATGTTCCTGCCAAGCATACTTTAGACGATTGCACAATCATGACAGGTTAATGGAAATGTAATGGATGGCAACGCTCACTTACCAGAAAGCATTAATCACAATGATACATGGAAATACACATCTAGTAATAATTTGAGACATAGAAGGAAAACACAAAAATCAAAAAAGCAAAAGTCAACATACTGAGATAACAATGGTACTGAGCTATTGGGCCACCAAAAAGAGGTATTGAGACGTGAATAACATTTTTGGAATCTGCCACAGCATTCCTCAACCCCGTAATCTTCACCTGTAGGGTTTAATTATGTATCCGATGGATGACCTGATATTCTATTAACACACATTCATGTTGAAGTCTGTAAATGTGTATTTATATGTTTTATATGAATTGCAAAAGAGCTTTTAAGTACAGAACTACGCAAAAGAAAAAAAGAGCCAAAGTAAGTTTAACAGATATAAAAGGAGGAAATTAACCATAGATTCATGGGCAGATATGTTGTGAGGAAAGTGATTTCCCATCCTGGTTTGTAAAGTATAATGTAATCTGTGAACTATCCATCTAAAAATGTATGTTTTGTGAAATGGGTACGTAGGTGAATGGAATAATGCACTATGTGAACAATGGTTGCGTAATAACAGTCTGGCTGGGAAGATGGGAAATAGGTTGAATACAGACCTTTACAAAGTACTGATAGGGAGAACATGGATGCGTTAGAGAACAAATCACATGCAGTATCAGAAATAACATAAAAAATGCACAAATCTAACAGTATAACACACCACATAGAAAGCAGATGAAATTGCCAAGCCTATTCCTTTTAGAAAAGACCATGAGACACAGATCAGGAGAATCAAATGCAAAGACTGCCTGAATTCAAAGTGAAAGCTGACAGAATAGTGCCTTTTTCTGCTTCACCAACATCAACATTCTTACACTGCTATGAATTTGGTGCACTTGTGGGATGCATGGAGTAACCTGTGCACCTGAGGGACACCTGAGAGACAGCATTGAACATGTGATACGAATATTGCCACAAACTAAACCATCTCATGAACAATATTGGATCTTGAGTTTATTTCAGCAAAAGACTTACTTTGAATAGCTTTAATTTAACAATGAGAAATGCTGAACATCTCAAACATTAAAACTCTCTAAGTACTCATAGAGAACTGTGCCTGTGGCAATGGAATATGACCTGCATCAGAAATCTTGATTTTTAAGAGAAATGTCCCTGATGAACCAGAAAAAACAAGCCAAAATGAATTTTCCTGCTGTACCTGAAAAAAAGAGTGATATTGAATTCCCAATGTTTTCCTTCATTTTATTGACAGTGTTTAAGTTGTGATGTGATTTTATTCATGTGATGTTGAACACAAAATGAATTAAGTCATTAAAATATGGTTTAATGTGAATGGTTTACATGTTGTCATTATAAAAAAAAGTGAATAGGCCTTTCAGACATGCAAAAACAAAAGAAGCTCTGAGTTGGCTTACGGCAATGATGGATAGTTGTCTAGTGAAATCACTGAATACCTCTCTTGCATGATTATCAAGCAAATACACAGCAGTTTTTGATGCTATGCCCTCTCTAAACCCAAAGATCTTCCTTAAATTTAGGGACATCCGGTTGTGTAGCTGATCTGAGTTAATGAGCAGGTCAATATTTGCATGTCCATCTAAGAACAAGATCGTTTTATAAATACACACTTAGATACCAACAAAAATGGAATTCATAGTGTTCACAGAGATTACAATCTGAAGTGACCAGTCAGGGCTCAGGTCTGACTACAAAGGGACGTTTATTGGACCTAGAGAGTACTACAACCCATGAATATCATTTCCCAAGAGAAGGAGCACTATCAAAAAGTGCACACGATGACCAGAAAGCTTACCAAAGCACATGTATGTGTGCCCAATACTTAATATTGACAGACAACATGTTAATTGGCAATTCATTTACAGTGGATGACTGTTACTTCAGATGATTCAGTGGTGTGTGAAATGGGGCATTCCTCAAGTGACATTAACCCCTGCCCCAGCCCATGAGGCATTATATAATGTAGGGATAGACAACACATTATTTTCAAATGTGTCAACAATACAGAAGCTGACATGTTGACCATTATGACATAATCAATTGTTACTCTTGTTTAAAGTTCTGTAACCAACACCAATCCCCATTGCCTTTGTAGATGAATCTGTCTATCAACAGCTCCAGTGGCTGATGACACATGTGCAGAACCAGTGCACAGCACAGGAGGGGGCCACAATGTAAGGCCTAGGCTCTGCATAAAACATACCTGTGGACTGCTGAAGGGACAATTCCAGTGTTTCCATCAGACAGGAGGCATACTAATGTACAAGCCAGAAAAGGTGGGCAAAATGTGTGTTGTGTGTTGCCTGCTGAACAACATGTGCATTAGGAGAAATGTCCCCCTGCCAACGGAAGTCACTCCACTGAGGATGGTAACACATGATGGGCTCAACTTGCAAAATGCAGTAACTGTTATGAAGGCAGGGATTGATGTCTTGTGCAGAAAGAATTCATTAAGAATACCTTTTAAGGTCATTTGATTTCAGTTGTACATATTTGTATATACTCACATAGTAACTATGTCACACCCATTCAACGATGACTATGCATCTGTTCAAGAATATAGGTAATTTTATTTATATTCCAAAACACACCGTTGCTCTCCCACCTCCCTCTTCCTCAACACATTTGCCCTCAAACCTCCCTCATCTCCAACAGCCATGCCCTCCCACCTCCCTCATACCCAACAGCCTTGCCCTCCCAAATTCAAAACAGCCATGCCTCCCTCCTCTTTTATGCCTGGCATGAGTGTCAAATATAGTCTAGTGTCATTTGCAAGGCTTTTGGCATGGCAGCTTGTTCATACGGTGGGTGAGAGACATATAATTGTGACCAACGACTGGGCCTGCCAAGCAGTGACCCTTCTGTTGAGGGTAATGGAAGTACAAGGTTTCAACTCCTGTGCCTGCTGCTGATAGGTGGCATCACTGCCTGTACATGGAACCTTACCATACAGTGGGATGATCCCTGCACGGCAACCCCATTGCCGGTTTGTATTGCAGTTGCTGCTCTGTAATATTCTCTATGTGCTCCTGGCATTGCTTAATATTATTGAGTCTACTTTAGATCCCTTCTAGGGTGTGCTGTGGTGCACCTGTCCCCTGACCAGCTGCATTCTCTGGCCCCATGCCATCATCATCAGTCCAGCTGCCTGTGTCCTGATGTTGGAAGCTTTGGATTGATGGAACAGGTGATGACAGGGAATCGGGGACCAGGAGGGTGGTTGCCAGAGTCACCTCGTATGTCACCAGAGTGGAATTGGGGGACTCATATGTTTCCACAGAGGAGTGCAGGCTGGTGGTGTTGGCAGAAGGCGGGGCTGTAGAATCAGCATCTGTGTTGATTGTGGTGCCCACTAGTGGCGGTGCAGCAGCATCAGTGGTGGTGGTGTCAGTGGCAGCAACTACTGAGATGGAGCCATTGTGGCTGGTGTGTACAGCCAGCATGTGGTGCTGACACCAGAAGCTTTTTTGGCAGTGGTCCTTTTCCGAGTACCATGGTTTTGGGGTGCAGGTGTGGAGGCAGAGGTGCTTGCAGTTGTTGGACCTTCAGTGCTCGCAGTGGTATGTCCCACTGAGCCTTATGTACTGGGCCAGGCTTCCTCTCCCTGATTGGACAGTGTACCTGTTGGGTGATGAATGATATGCAGTCACTCATCATGCAGATTGATACATGGCAAACAAAGACACTCGCGCCTTTCAGAGGATGCTGACCGAGGCTAAAGGTATTTGGATTGCTTTGCATGCAGGATGATGTCTACCCAACCATTGGAACATATGGTGCAAACCCCTTGCAGAATGTCAGGGTTGACTTTCACGTGACTTGGGTTTTGGCATGATGTCCGCCTTGTGGATTGCTCTGTGGTGTCAGCATTCGACATGGAGAGGGTATTGTGTCAGTTGCTACATGCAGCGTTTGCAAATTTGGACTGGGGCAAGGAAACGTGGGGACTTTGCACGCCGTGTATGCAGGGTTTCCTTGGCAGATGCCTTGATCACATGACTTTTATTTGTGTTAGGCTGGTTATTGCCAATGGTATTTTCTATTTGGGTCAAATGGCATTTCGGTGTTTTTGGGGAACATGCTGGTAGAAGGAGCTTCAGTCAAGTGCATATAAAGGGGCTACCCTGAAAAATGCATCTCCAGATTGCATGAAGTCACATGTCTGTATACACAAGGATACAGACAAAAATTAGACTGATTACCCCTCTTTACGCTACTTTGCCAAATAGAACACTATTCATACACTAACACATGTGGTCAAGATGACCCATTTTCCACGTGAAGAATGTAGTGGAGAATACACTATGCATCTGTACAAAGTGTGATTTATTACATTCTGATTATATTACATTAGAAAGCTTATGAAGAGACATCAAAGACACACAGGTTAACATCATAGTTTTGCCATATTTGACACTGATAAAACAACTGAAAAACAGTGAGACGTCACAACACTTAAAAAAACACGGGAAACATACTTTAGACAATATAATGGATGAATCACAGGAAATACCAAACAACAAACTAAATGTAACAATTACAAAGAAAAAAGAAGAACCCTGAGCAATTTTCGGTGGGCATCTTGGTTCTTCTTTGTATCCTTTATGATATTAGTTCCCTCCCAGTACTGATCCCCCATTACAAACAATTGGGAACTTACCTGAATTAGGTAAAACTGTATACACAATGGTACATATGTATATTTTCACAGTTAAGTGAACATAGTGTCCCACTATGGATAGAATATGCATTTGTTGCCCTGGCATTGGTACCATTCCCTTTTGGCAAGTCATTGGCCAGGCCATTGTTACCATCTAAATATGCAGCCATGCACATACCTAGGCTAGGGAGCCAGGGCATGCATTCACATTTGAGAGGTGACATTCCTAATCACCAGCCTTAGGTTGGCTGCTCCAACTTCAGCTACTCCAAATCCCTCAATGCCTACCATGTGGAATATATTGCTCGCCTTTTCCTCCAAGGGCATGAATGAGGGTGAGTAGCTCCTGCCAGTTGATGGAGAGTAGGCTGCATTCTCTTGGCTTTCAGTCATTTAACCACTTCTTGCAATCCTTATTGTCATGGAGTACAGTGCCAACCACCACATCCTTCTCCCATAAATCTCTCCAAATGGCATTTTTAGTATGGATGATGACGGTTGGTCGACAAAAACCTGGCACCTGTCTCACTAGAATTGTCATTTCTCACCCGCTTTTCAGGGACCTTCTATTTGCCTTTGTCACCAGACAGGTTTGGCAATCATTGTGGGCTTGTATGGCAAAAGGGTGATTTGGAGTGGATTATGTTGAAAAGTATGGCGACTGCTGTGCTTTCTGATTGTGGCATGATGCTATTTCCACTTAGCACTAATTCTATCAGTGGAATAACTATTCAAAGGTGTCTAGGTAATAAGACATGGGAGGTACCCGGGAGTCGGGTGAAGAAACTCCTTCGCAGTCCTTTTTGTTTTTTTTAAATTTTATTTATTTATTTATTTAATATACTTGTAGTCGAAATGGCTTTGTATATACAGACAACACATAGATACATTACATTTCAAGATACACAGAAGTCAATAATATTTAACTCTAAAACAAAAATCCACTAGCAATTACGCTAGGCACTTAAAAATTTCAATAATACGCAGATAAAATGACACCATAAAATACACAAGGTTAATTTCATCAAACTTGTAATGAAGCTCAGATAAGCTTTCACATTCTATGAACAGATGATGTAGTGACTCATTCTCTTCTCAACCACATAGGCGACACAGACGCATTTCGCATCTCACTCCCAACCTTGCGCCCATAGTCTCCAGCGAATTTCAGCAGTAGATAGGTACGAACAGTCTTTGCGCTTGGGTACGCCATAACATATTTCGGTAGTGCAGTCCGAATTAATCTATAATGACAATAGTGCCCACTATTCGCTTTCGTTGCTAATGTGACTTTATGATGTTCATAACTATAATCAATTTGTTTTCTTTTTAGCCAGTGTTTTAATCGACCATGACCATTTTGGCCTGTGGTTAGGACAAACTCTGCTGTCCATTTTTCATAAATAGCTTTTAAAATAACTAGCATACCTATAGTCGAGCAGCCATCCAACCTCAGAAACGCCTGGATATAAACAACTACTATTATGTCATTCATCAGTTTACACAGGTTGTCAAAACACATTACACTTCTGCTTATATATTCTTGCATTATGCTTTTTAGTTCAAACTCTAAATAGAGATATTCCACAGAAATATTCTGGGGGAGACGCAAAAGTTTGCGAAGTAGCATTGCTTCAAATGCTTCAATCGTGCACTACATTTATGGGCCCATATGTCTATTCCATACACGAAGATTGCTCTTATTTTAGCCGTGTATATCCTTAAAATGGCATTCACTGAATAACCAGCATTTCTCCCTATGAAGACACTAAGGGCATTGTTTTTAACAAATCCCAGTGCATTTCCCAATTAAGTTTGGCATCTACGAAAATACTGAGGTATTTATAGGTGTACACCTCTTCCAGACTCTTATTGTTCAGTACCCTCATACATTTCCTAGGGGTTTTTTTTTGTTGCCGGGAAGACCATAACTTTGCTCTTCTCTGCTGGGGAATACTCTAATAATATAAGGTCGTTGTCATAAGCAAGCCAACCGACCACTGACGTGCTTACATTCACTGGCTTGGAATCCAAGATTTGGAAAAGCTACTTGCATATCGGCCAAGTAGAGATTGACCAGGGTTGCTGCCACTATGCAACCCTGCTTAACTCCACAACTTGGAGGCAACAATGCCGATAATTTGCCCATGGCATCCAGCCGCACACAGACGTAAGTGTCAGTCTGAGTATAGAAGCATTAGGATTTTTAATAGGCCCTTTGGAATTTTCCATGCATTTAATTTATGCCATGGACGGTTCCTCAGAACCGAATCAAATGCGGCTGTAAAGTCAATGAAACACTGAGCTCTCTGTGCTTCCATGCATGTTCAATGGCAGATGTCAGAATAATTAAGCTATGGGTTGTGCTAGATTTTTGTCTAAACTCTATTTGATGTGGCGGCAAGATTTTATTTTGTTGTACCCATTCATTTAATTCTAGGAGCAACACTTGTGCAAATATTTTCGATGGAATGTGTAGCATTGCTAGCATTTTAAAATTCGCTGGGTTGTCCCAGGCACCCTTTTTATAGACAGTCAGTATATGACTAACATTCCAAGTCTTTGAATGATACCTGTTTTGCCAATTTGAGTAAATAACAAGTGATGGGCAGCTGCTTATAATTCTGGGTCCATTTGTATCAATTGATTACATGCACCATCTGGCCCAGCGGCTCAAGAATTGTTTAAATGTTGTTCAATTATTAATATAATATCTACTGTTGAAGCTTTACAATACAATACCAACAGTCCAAGGGTAGAGGAAATGCATCATTAGAAGCATCTAAAGGTCCTAGGCTGGACTGAATGTCATTACTCCATTTAACTTCTGATGTACAGTTTTGCGCTTCTGATTATCTGCCATATGCCAGAAGAATTTTTAGATAGTGCGAGATTGGCTATTTGTTGCCAGCGTTTTATCTCACACTGAAACTGATGTTGTTTCAACCATCCTCTATAATTCTTTTTGATGGTAATTATACTAGCAGAGCCAGTTTTAGCCGGAATCGCCACTTTACTGTGGGTTACAATAATTGCTATATCATGACGCATATTCTTTTTAGTCGGACTAATCAACTTATCATTGTTTTTTCTCCTCGGTGTGTTTTTATTCGTTCTGTAGATGATGGATTTATATTTCATGCTCGCTAACACCTGCGTATGGATAGTTCCCATCATTCGTGTGAAACTAGTTATCATCATTTAATTGGAATTATCCCCAGGTATTCCCTCCGCTATAAACAATTGTAGTATATCTTTAACAACCCTATTAGCAAAATCAAGATTTTTCTGTTGCCAATGGATTCGATTTTGCCCTCATTAAGATACAATTGACCATCACATTTCTTATCATGTGCTTGCGTTTTTAGCGTTGGAAACGCCAATAAGGGGCACAAAGGAAGATGGTCACTCTCATCGTAACTCACTATGCCCATATGTTTTATATAATCAAGGCCACTTACATTAGAAAATACATAATCAAGGGTAGCGGCTGATCTCCCATCAATCCTTGTGAATGCCATGTCGGCGTCAGATGGGGTAAACCTGTTCAGTTTTAGCATATCATATGAGGCCAGAGCCATATACCACAATTTCACTTGCTTATTATTCAGAAAGCCATGGATCGGTGATGAGGGGTTTTTAATTAATCAATTATCATTTGATGGAAGAACGCTAATCTTAACATGAAAATCCCCCACTAACCAAATTGGGTATCTATCATATTCTCTTCAGTACATACCATAGTCAGGGGATCATATATATTCATAAGAATGATCACAATATTTTGATGGGAAAGCTTAGTAACAAGAACATTTGAGGTAGATTCTTTAGCATTGTAATGTTCCATGGAGATTTAACCGTTATTAGTAACCCACCTTTTGGTCTCCGATTAGGCCCTTGAATAGCAACCTTATGTATTGCCCACAGGAGTACCAGCATTTGTCTGTGACTTATTGGGTATGTGTGTATTTAATGTTGTCGTAGGTACACTACCCCGAGCGCCGGCTCACTACCCCAAGCAACAGGGTGATTTGGAGTGGATTATGTTGATAAGGATGGTGACTGCTGTGCTTTCTGATTGTGGCATGATGTTATTCCCACTGAGCACTAATTCTACCGGTGGAATTACCATTCAAAGGTTTCTAGGTTATAAGACGTGGAGGGGATCCGGGAGTCAGGTGAAGAAACTCCTTTGTCAGTTCTGATGAAGCAGTATCCAGTCATGTGGAAAGGACAAAATACTTAGGAGATGCCAGAACAAGACATAACAGGGTCAACAGGGGCCCTTAGAATTCCTGCCAGCACAACTTGGATTGGGTCAAAAAAGCAGGTGCTGCTGTTAAACAGAAAATTATATCGTGCCTCCTTTCTCGTATATATTGGCCTAAGCCCAGTCGCTCTGCAAAGAAAACTGTGTTGCAAAGTTCTGATTTTAGATCGACTTCGCCGCCATTTTAGGTTCATCTGCCATTTTGATTTCTGTTCAAATGTAACTCTGTATTCTAAAATAGTGGACTGTCTTTCCAATGTGTAAACGAGCTGTCTGGAACCTTGAACCATAGTTAATGTTTAGACTGTCCGTTGGCCGAATGTTTAGGCTGAGTAAAGAGGCCTTGTCCCATGCCTGACTTGTGGTTTTAGGGCTGTCTGCACCAATAAGTCTGATCCACGAACATACATCGAAACAATGTAATACAAATACCGAACGTGGACACTGGCTGAACTGCATTGTGAGGGACATGTGCTAAGGCTTACTGCTAAATCTGGGAATACACTGTTGCCATTGTAACTTGTTTGTATGTAAACCAAAGATGATCCGTGTGCATATTATTGTATAAGCCATAAGTGAACTCGGCACAAACTCTAGACTATGGATTATTAACTTGCAGAGGGGCTGGACATTATTACCGAAAATGTATAAAATGCACGAATGTCTAGATGTCCAGTACCTCTCACTTCTCACACTGACGGGCTGGTATTCACTGTGATGTACTGAGGGCGAGATAGCTATCTGTTTTGTTCTTGGTAAACTGTGCAGTAGTAATAAAGATCTGTGAATCTTTATATGACAGTGTTTGGTGTATTTCCTTTTGTGGTACTCAGCCTCGATATTTCTTTGCTTTTACAGATGGCGCCCGAACAGGGACCCTCAATATTTATGCCATCTAATTGAAGGTTGCCTTGTCTATCGGACCGGGATCGGACGGTGAAAAAGGGGGCCCCTTTTTTGGATGAGAAGCAATACCTCAACTGTACTGCACGACCCGATCCCTGGGCGGTAAGCCCGCGGTCCGAGACAGCATCTTGACAAGGGTCTATATATCGAGGCGGGCAGTTTTGCCAAAATCACCAACCACGTTGGTCCTTTGTGTCCTTACAAATCCGATTGGACCTCATTAGTACTTTGATCAGGTGAGTCGTGACCCGCTTCTTAAGTATCCTGATCATTTGTTTTGGTGTATTGCACTTGCAAGTACAATTATTGACCAGGTAACACCAGTAATCTGATATGCCTGGGAAATTGTCCGCCTGCTTCAGGGCGTTATTCCGCAGTGACAGACAATCTTTGGAATTTGGCCGACCGGCGGCAATGGAGGGGTCACCAGCGTGTACTATGTACTGTAAGCACGGCATTGGTAGTATAGTGTTTAATGATATTTGGCGCAGACAAACCAGACATGCTTCCGAACTTCAGTGGCCAATCAATGGTAGTTTTGAAATTCCTTGCATAGAATATTTAGAGTCCATATTATTAAAGACAAAGGCTAGACCTGCAGCATTAGATGTATTACAGAATTGGAAGAAATAAGCTATGCAGCAACTTAAAAGTAGGGAAAAACATGCGCGCCGTCATATGACCAACGCCGAAAAAGCATTGCTATATAATCAAAATAAACAATCTGAGTCAGTTAGGAGTATGGATAGGGCTTTTTCACTTGGTAACCAGAAAATGTATCCGTCTAAAGGCTTTCATTTATCTGATGAGCTGATTGATAAACTTCTAAAAGAACAAAGGCCTGGTGCAACTGTGCCACCTCTGTATGTTCCTATTCCTGTTGTTTTACCTCTTCCTGCTGTTATTCCTCCTCCCGTAGTTCTTCCTGCTCCTCCTTTCATTCCTCTTAATGTTCCTCTTCTTCCGGCTGTTGTTCCTCCTCCTATCGTTGCTCCTCCACTTGCTCCTCCTCCTTTGCCTACTGTTACGGGTTTGTTAGATTTACCTTCTGCAACAGTGATAGCACCTTTGTTACTGAATGTACAAGGTTTGTCTACTCTTTCTCTTCCAAGTGGTTCTGTCCCACTTGTAGTTGATAAGGGAGCGGAATCAAAGATTGTAACTCGTAATACTGTATCTAAAGAGAGAAAGCACGACTTGACTGCATGGGCTAGACAGTGCATGGAGAAGGGTGAACAAGCTGATGTTTTTGCCACACTCTCTAATCTAGCAAGTTTTCCTGAGAAACACGTTTTTATTGAAGGGTTGGGAATTAATTCATGTGTAATGTGGAACAGACTAGATGATATAGATCTCCCACAAGGGTTGAGGGATCTGAATGTTTTAGCATATTCAAGAGATACTGCGGAGAAAGTACATAAGCACGTCGAGGTGGTTTTTGAGTATAGAAGGGAGTTGGAAAGGTTACGGAATGAAGAAACTGATGGTGATAGTTTGGATGCTATGTTTGTACAGAAACAAATTCATCCTTGTTGTAAATCGATAAATGAGGAAACACAAATTTGTACAAAGGATGCAATTAAGTGGATTTCAGACATGTTGATATCTCCCGTAGAAGTATATGACACGTATAGTCAGTTTACACTAGAAATGCAGAGGAAAGTGATACTGGTAATGGTGGAATACCTGCAGGATGAATGCATAATTGTTGTCCTGCAGAATTATTAAATATCTACAAGAGAGCTTTTTCGTCTGACACTCCTTCACGTGCTTTAGCGCTCGATTAAGCTCTGTTGCTCAATAAGCGTTCAGAGTTTCCTATCTCTCAGTTGCCTATGAGAGAAGTCCCTCTGACGTTTGTCCCAAAAGTTGAGATTCCAGCGGATCTTGCAACAGGCGCAGCTGCTCAGGATATTCCTGCATATTATGTGTCGCAGTTTGTTCACGTCCCGTTCTCAAGACAGGAAGTGAACACCATTAAACAATCCATTCCTGGTATTAGAAAGAATCCGACAGGGTTCTATAAAGAGATAGAATCTGTCTTGCAGTCATCAGTATTTACATTTGAGCGATATTGATTTGTTATTTCCCGTGCTGCTGCCTGTTGATTTGTGGAAACAGATTAAGACTGTAGAGGATGTACCAGGGTTAGGAGACACATGGGTAAATATAGTTTGATTAGATAGAGAAAGGCCAGCTGGCGAGAGACCGCCACAGGAATTACTGACTTTGCCTGACAGAATAGACATGAACCTAAAAGCCATAATTCCTGAAAGAAGGATTATTTGGGACAAACTTACTGCTTGTGTCCAAGGGAAGTCTGAGGGTGCTACTGAATTTTTTAATCGGTTCGAACAAGTGTTCTCAGATTACAGTGGACAAGATTTGAGCACAGAGTCCAGGACGCAACTTTTTTAAGTTTGTGCGTAGATTGTTGCCTGAAATCCAGTCGCAAATTATGCCTTCAGAGAGCGCTTCGCAAGCTAAGTCTCAGGGCCTCATTACACGGAAGACAGTGAGCCATGGCGCTATTAGCGCCATGGCTCATGCCGGTAAAATACCGGCACCGCCTTGGCGGAAAGGGGATTTACCGCCCCATTCCAAGGTTGGAGGGGTGGTAAATCCCCCTTCCGCCATTGCCCTTCCCCATTCCCATTTCTGCCACATAGGGCTCTATGGGAATGGGGAAGGCGCTAATTACGGCACCGCAATTTTGCGGTGCCGTAATTAGCTCCGAGGTCCCTTAGCGGGTTGGATTTTAATGCCTGCAAAAAGCAGGCGTTAAATCCCCCAACCCGCAAAGGGACCTCGTAGTAAGGAGGTAGGGATTTACCGGTACCGGTATTTTACCGGTACTGGTAAATCCCTAACGCCATCCGTGTAATGAGGCCCTCAGTCTGAAGTATTGCATATGGCTCAGTACTATGAGAACCAAGTCAATAATGAGAAAGAAAGAATTGAAAAGAGAAAGGGAGACTTGAAAAGTAAAGTTCTTTTGCAACAAATTGTTAGAGGCTGTCGTGGGGGTAATTCACAATTTAGTGGACAGTTTGCTCCACAGGGAAATGCGCTGTTGGGTCCTGTAAATGTGAACCAGTGTGCTTATTGCAGACAAGAGGGTCATTGGCGTGCACAATGCCCGATTCTCCAACAGAGGTCGAAAAACGCATTTGGTAACATGGGTAGACGATCCAGAGGCCGCCCTGGGGCAGGGGGCCCTGGTAGAAGTCAGTTTTCTCAAGATTTGCAACCTTTTTCACAGGATAATCAGGCACCGCGTGTAGGTAATAGAAACATTTTTTATCATCCTTCTGCTGCATACCTCTCTGAAGAACTTCCTTTTGATGACATTCTGTTTCGCTAGGATTGCCCGAAGCAGGGTTTGGAACCAACTCCTATTCCTGTTAATCAGAAAGGTCCCTACGTTGAGATGGTAGTGGGAAATAGGAAACATCTATTCTTGATAGATACAGGGGCACAGAAGTGTTCCATTGACCAATCCCGGGTTCCAAACATTCCACTGTCAGGGCAAACCAATGTTTCTTTAGGGTTTTCTGGTACGCCAGTAGTCAGTCCGGTTTCTTCGCTGGTACCGATTACATTGGGTCCATTCACGGACCACTATCCATTTCTTTTGACTACGAAATGTGGAGAGAATTTGTTGGGGTTGAATCTGTTGAAGGAATTAAATGCGTCAGATGGAGTGCGTTTGACTATTTCACCACAGCAACTTTCTGTCTCTCAGTTTCTGACCAGACCTTTGGCGCCAGAATTTTGTGATGTTACGGAATATTTGTGGGCAATTGATGACAATGATGTCGGTGTTCTACAAATTGAGCCTGTTAAGTTCATTTTGAAACATGGAGTAAAGTTGCCACGTATTCCTCATTATAAGATTTCTGTAGCAAGCTTTGAAATGCATAGTCTCCGATTTTGTACATCGTGGGGTAATTGAGGAAATTGCAGGTAGTTTGTGCAATAGTCCGATTTTGCCTGTGTACAAAATAAGGCGATAATGCAATTCCTTTTCGTTATTGATTTACATGCCATCAATAAGATTATTGCTCCACAATTCCCTATTGTGCCTGATGTGACGACAATATTAACCATGATTTCAGCTTCTGATACTCACTTTAGTGTTGTTGATCTTAAGATTGCTTTCTTTTTTTTTTTGTATATGGTTTATTCAAACCTTTACAAAAACATCAGAAAACAATCATTTAAACACTATTTAAAACAATCATTTAAAAGAAGAACACAGCGAAAAAGAATATTTTCACATTATACATTATACATTATTCATAAACTATTCTACCGTCAAAAAGACAAGATAAAAAAATGTAATCTTCGTTGTGCTCAGACATTTACATAAACAATTTCATAATCCTGGCTTAACACATTTAGTTATATGGTGTTATAAGTTTATACATTTAAGCTTTTAATGAATCCAGATAGGGCCAAGCCCTCATGAGTGGTTTGGATATTTAAACATCTTTTCCATGCCCACTCATCCTCAAACATAAAATAGTTGAGTTTTAGGGGTTCCAGATATTTTACCCTAAGTGGGTGAAGAATCACACATTCCATAACCAAATGTTTTAAAGACTCCTCCTTGGCCAAGCAAAACCTGCATCCAGCCATATCCACGGGGTTCACCCCTCTTCTGACCAAGATGTCTCTAGTGGGAAGGACATTCCCTCTAGCTCTAAGAACAATACCTCGATATAATCTATCTGGAAATTGTAGAATAACCTTCGATGCCGATCCACAGGCTCTATGTTCATAGTTCAAGTGCACCAATGAACGATAAGAATGAAATAGATCTACAGTTTCAGCATTCCTATACACAAGGATAGTAGATATCTGTTTGCGTTCACCTTAGGGGGACGCTCTTTTACCTTCACCCGTGCGCCGCAAGGTTACACTGAAAGTCCTAGCATCTATAGTTGGGCCTTGAAAGAGCAGCTTGACACACTCGAGTTGACTACCACTTGTACACTGCTTCAATATGTAGACAATATACTTTTAGCTGCTGACATGGAAAGTGCCTGTAAGGAGGGCACTGTGTTGTTGCTTATTCACCTAGCAAAACATGGACACAAAGGTTCACTCAAAAAGTTTCAGTATTGTCGACAGGAGGTCATCTATTTAGGCTATCTCCTGTCAAAGGAGGGAAGAAGGTTGACGCCTGAACAGATTAAAATAATTTCTAGCATGTCTGTCCCAAATACACAGAAGGAAGTCAGAGCCTTGATAGGAATGGCTTCTTACTGTAGGCAGTGGATCCCGAACTTCTCGTTAACAATTAAACCAATGTTGGCTTTGACGAAAAAAGGGCATTTCTTCGCCATTGCCGCGGAACTTGGAACACCAGCAAGCGTTTGATCTGCTCGAGACTGCACTGTGTTTGGCACCAGTTTTGGGCACACCAAATTATGAAAAGGCCTTTGTTTTGTATGTGCATGAACATGATGGATGTGCTTTGGCTGCATTAACGCAGGAATATTGAAGAAAGAATAGGCTGTGCGGCTACTTTTCTTCCGCTCTTGATCCTGTCGCATGCGCTTTGGCAAGATGTTTGAGAGCTGTCGCTGCTGCTGCTGCATCTGTAAAACAGAGCGAGGGAATGGTCCTTTGCCATGCTTTAACCCTGATGGTACCTCACTCTGTAGATGTTCTATTAAGCAGAACGCAAACGCAACACCTCACCTCCGCACGATTAACGAGATACAAATTGATCTTGTTTGCTCCGCACATTAAAATACAGAGGTGTTGTGTTCTGAATCCGGCTGAACGTTTACCTTTCCCGCAAGGTACTGCTTGCAGTGACAAAGCGTCATATGACTGCCTTTACACCACAGAGCAAGAGACAAAAGGCAGAATCGATTTGAAAGATACTCCTTTGAACAATCCACAAGGGGAGCTGTTTTGTGATGGCTCCTGTTTCAAACTTCCGGATGGTACATCCATGGCTGCTTACGCAATCAGAACATTGAGCACGATTGTGGAGACCAAAAGAATCACGCATAACTCTGCGCAGGCCGCAGAGATTATAGCATTGACCCGAGCTTGTGAACTTTCCAAAGGGCTTACAGTAAATATATACACTGAGTCTCAGTATGCTTTTCGGGTGGTTCACAACTTTGGCAGGATTTGGGCAGAACAAGGTTTATTGACCTCCCATGGAACTAAAATCCAGTATGGCTCTTTGATAGTATGGTTACTCTCAGTGCTTGCACTCCCCACTCAGTTAGCAATCATGAAATGCGCAGCACATCAGAAGATCATAAATGATGTGGGAAAAGGGAACACTTTCGCTGACCAGATAGCCAAGCAAACTGCCACTGATCTCTATTCAGAAATGCATACTTCAAGGGAAGCCACAAATGTTTGTACTTTGGATGAGGGTATCGAATCTGTGAAAAGTATTCAAGCTGATGCCACGCTAGAGGAATCGAAAAAATGGGCCGAGCGTTTGTCAAGATTGGATGATGGCAGGTGTTGGGTGGACAAGTTAGAAGGGAAATGGTTGTTGCCACATGCATACATTACAATGATGGTCGCTATGGCTTATGGCCCCACCCACATCTGTGCACGGAAGGTTACCAAAATGTTACAAAATGTCTGGGTGAATGATAAAACCTCCAAAGTAGCTGAACGTTTTGTTCAAAGTTGTATGATTTGTTTGCAGCACAATATGGGAAAGGGGCACATCGACTCCAAGGGGTAGTTTTGCTCCACCTTCCATCCCCTTTGAGGTTATCCACTTCGATTTCATTGAAATGGAGCGTTGTAAGAACTACAAGTATGTACTAGTTGTAATCTGCGCCTTTAGTAAATGGGTTGAAGCCTTTCCTGTTGAAGATGCCACAGCAATGACAACGGAGAAAACCATGCTGAAGGAATATTTTCCTAGGTTTGGTTTGCCAAGAGTCATCTGGTCAGACAATGGTCCACATTTTATCGCTGCTGTAATTCTGCAGATATGTGCGGGATTACAGATCGATAAACTGTTCCATTCGGCTAGACATGCTCAAAGTGCTATGTTTGGTAGAGAGACACAACGGCATCATCAAGAACAAGCTTGCTAAGACGTGCGCCGGCACCAAACTGAAATGGCCGGATGCCTTACCGATTGTATTGTTATCAATGAGAACGACCCCACAGACTAAGAATGGGCTCTCCCCATTTGAGGTGGTTATGGGTAGGCCAGCTAACATTTGGAATCTCCCTAAGCCCAATCTTTGCGTGATATTGAACATGTACTTCTTTCTGACTACTGTGACCAGTTAACTAAAAATCGGTATTTGATTTATCAACAGGTGCGAGAAGCCCTCCCTGTAAAATATGAAGGCCCAGGTCACAGCATACGGCCTGGCAGCTGGGTCTTAGCCAAATCATTTGAAAGAGCATCCTGCCTTGCACCGCATTGGCGGGGCCCGCATCAAGTTCTATTGGTCACACAGCCCGCAGTGCGAGTGTCGAGGCGAAAGCATTGGATCCAAGCGTCACACATCAAGAGGATTCCCTTCCCTTTGCCACGCGATACAGAAGACACAGATACCATTACCTGCGCAGCACCCAATCACCACGTAGCATCGAGTAGCATCAAGAGTGCTTTGAGACTCTCCCTGAGCCTGTGGGGCGTGGGGAAACAGCCGCTTTATCTCCACACTCTCCCACAGATCCTTTTGCACCATTGTCAGAGTCTGTTACAAATCCACCACTTCCATCAGGAAGCAACAACACATTGTTCGCAGATCACACAGTACCGGGAGTCACAAGGTGCGATCTGCGTCCACGGAGCTAGACTTACTGCACGGTTCGGCTGTGCCACCAGGAAAAATCATCGGAGGGCTTGTCTTTTTGGCCCGTTCTTTTGTACGTAAGGAATTATGTTGGCGAGGGTTTGGAAAGGACTAAGAAAATGCGCGATCAGGAGATCGCCAGCAAACAAACTTTGGGGTGTTTTTGTTTGAAGAAACAATGCCTGCAACCGCTCCCATGCGGTCGTAACAAATAAGAGACTGTGTGACCGACCGTAGTAATGAACAATCGAATGCATGGGCCCTGAAAACTTATTGTTGTCTTGTGATTATGTTAACTGGCTTCACAATAGTAATTACCTTAGGATTTTGGTATTTCGAAGAAGTACATCCGCTTGAAATTCTGTTACCCACTGAACATGTACCTACTGTTTCTACACCTTTTGTGCATCTGCACACTTTTTCTCCTAGAGACTCTCAGCACAGACAGAGTTACCACAACAACACTTTATTACTCATCATGAATGCCACACATGCCATTTTTAACAAGTCTAATTGTGTTGCGCTCACCTGGTATCCATAGGGACGCCACCCAGCCGGGTTACTCGCTGATATGCTTCTCAGATTTGCCCTGATGTGGTCTGCGGTGAAGGTTCTGCCTTGTGGTAGAATTAGGCGTGCTCTCCGTCCTGCCTTCTTTGCAGGGGCGCGTTGTCTTTCATGGTCGAGTGCGGTACAGTTACTTCACTGACGCCGGCCCGTTTTATATTGTTCAGGTAGGTCTTATTGCTGTTCTTTAGTTTTGTTGCTATCCTGCATGCCTTTCTCTGTTTAAAATGTCTCTTTTTTCTCCCTTAGGTATGTGGAGCTTCAGCACGGCGAACTGGCTTGGTTGAGCCCTGCTGGTAAATGATGGCGCATTAAGAGCGCTATGATGCGGTAAGTAAGCGCTATGCGCAGCGCTGCAAAGTCTTGCCTTCGCTAACCTTTGTTTTCCTTCCTTGTAGGTCGCGGTGTTCTTCAGCACGAGTGGAATGTCCGGAGTGGTGCCAGCCGAGAGGCGACCAGCCAGGTAAGCCTTTTGAGCAGTTCGTAATTTGTGAATGCCTCCACTGCTTTCGTTAATGTTGCCTCTATCTTCCTTTTTCAGGTCGTTCTGTCCGGGAGGCATGCAGATTCGAGGAAGCTGTTCTCAGTAGCTGCGAGTGTTTAAAGATGAAGACTGCAGGCAAGATGCTGCTGCTAATGATGTTCCTTTTGTCTCCTTGCAGGTTCTGCTTCTCCGAGGTTCGAGGGAATAGCTTGACACGGTGAGCATCACGTTGCAAGTTGCAAAGTAACACGAAGCGTGTTGTCTTGCTCAGGTGTGGTTTAAATAGCCCCAACAAAATAGTCCAGGTAAAGTAGTCCCTAGGCTACCACACCCAAAACACTAGACCGCATAGGTTGGTTCTTAGGAACCAAGCTATGTGGATGCCTCCATGTTGGCTGACAATACAATAAAGTAGTTCACAAGCACATTGTTTTTCATGGTGTATGAGCCTGGCGCCATAGGCACCAGGACTGGCCCCATTAGGGCTTTTGAAGAGGATGCCAGGCTCTAGAGGCCCGAGTCCTGACTCCACCTGGCAATGGGTTTGCCAGAGGGGGTTTTGGGCGAGGGTCGTGACAAATTGGTGGGTCTGCTCGCATTTACCGCAACACGGAGATAAGGGGCTGGGCTGGTATATTCATCCTTTTCCTCTGCCTACTGAATGCTATGCATCTTTAAGGGCACTATTCTTTGGCCGATGGAACGATAGCATCTCAGGAACTTTGATGGGCTGAATTTGAATGATTTTGAAAAACGAGTTCTAACACCCCTCGGATGCTCGCTCTTTGCGAATAGGAGCAAGCTTAATGTTGCTTCTATTAGGCCTTCTGATAGACTGTTTCGTCCTTTTCAATCTTTGATCTCTTTCAAGATGGCTCCTATAGGCAATAGGGATGCCACGCCACCTTACGACACCGTCAACCACAGACCTGATTCAGTTTCTTTCTGCATACAGAGGAATGGTACTCAGTCAATGGGTGATTTCAAGGGTTGCGCCAACGTTGCAAACTTGACTAGTGAGGACAGACCTTTGTATGTAGGCGAACATGTCTACTTTGTTTGCGGTAATGAAGCTTTCCCATGGTTACCTAGGGATTGGCAGGGAACCTGTTATTTAGGAATTCTGTTACCCGGGGTATTCATAGCAAGCACCATGGAAATCTCTAAGACTCGCCCAAGGCGGGACGAGAATGGTGATACTTCAGCACAAGTTCTGGGTGACGTAGCTAAATCCTAAGTACCTTTTTGGGGGCAAATTTTGAATTCGGAAGACATCAGAAGACTAGCGAGAGTACTGGAGGGGACCATCAACCGGACCACAGACATACTCTATAACATTACTTTAGAACAAAAAGCGATAAGGTTAGTGGCACTTCAGAACCGAATGGCATTAGACGTCATCCTGGCTGAGCGTGGAGGAGTATGTGAATTAGTGGGGTCCGCTTGTTGCGTTTTCGTGCCAGATTCCTCCCCAACTATCTTTAAGGCAAAAAAAATCTGCACATCCTTAGTTCAGAAGTGAATGTTCCCCAGAGAAACTGGGATCTCAGCGCTTGGTTCTGGGACTTCTTACGATCTTGGGGATGGAAGCTACTTTCAGTCTTGCTGATCATTTTGGGTATTCTGTTGTTTTTCTGTTGCTGTATACACTGTCTTCCTGGCATATGTTCGGTGTTAGGAGGATGTTGTGCACAGGCGATGGGAACATTAGGACACAAGGTATGCGCCCCTGAGAAAATGATCAATGAATTTGTGTTAAAGGAAATATCTGTTTCTGACCTCATGGCGATCGATATCTCTGATAGTGATTCAGGGTGCATAGACATTGAGACGTGGAGTCACTCGTAAAGTGACTAGAAGTAGTTTAGCGCTTGGCTTAGGCTTAAAGGAGGGTTTGTTAAACGGGAAATCATATTGTGCCTCCTTTCTCGTATATATTGGCCTAAACCCAGTCGCTCTGCAGAGAAAACTACGTTGCAAAGTACCGATTTTTGATCGACTTCGCTGCCATTTTAGGTTCATCCGCCATTTTGATTTCTGTTCAAATGTAACTCTGTATTCTAAAATGGTGGACTGTGTTTCCAATGTAATGTGTAACCGAGCTGTCCTGAACCTTGCACCATAGTTAACGTTTAGACTGTCCGTTGGCCGAATGTTTAGGCTGAGTAAAGAGACCTTGTCCCATGCCTGACTTGTGGTCTTAGGGCTGTCTGCACCAATAAGTCTGGTCCGCGAACATACATTTAAACAATGTAACACAAATATCGAGCATGGACACTGGCTGAACTGCATTGTGAGGGACATTTGCTAAGGCTTAATGCTAAATCTGGGAATTCACTGTTGCCATTGTAATTTGTTTGTATGTAAACCAAAGATGATCCTTGTGCATATTATTGTGTAAGCCATAAGTGAACTCGGCAAGAACTCTAGACCATGGATTATTAACTTGCAGAGGGGCTGGACATTATTACCGAAAATGTATAAAATGCACAAATGTATAGATGTCCAGTACCTCTCACTTCTAACACTGAAGGGCTGGTATTTGCTGTGATGTACTGAGGGCCAGATAGCTATCTGTTTTGTTCTTTGTAAACTGCGCAGCAGTAATAAAGATCTGTGAATCTTTATAAGCCTGTGTTTGGTGTATTTCCTTTTGTGGTACTCAGCCTCGATATTTCCCTGCTTTTACACTGCAGGGACCTTGAGTTACTGCAGAGGAGCAGAGGAAATGTAAGTCGGAAGAAGAATGCAAGGAGGCAATCATGCTAGGATGAGGATTGGACTTTAGAACTGACAGAAATTAAGGCAGACATCTAGGTTGAAAGACCGGATCTCAAGAGGGCCCTCCTCTTATATTGAGAGGAGATCTGCAGAGCTGTAGAGACAAGTGGCGGTCAGACCTACTTTCCAGTATCGAGGCAGGACAGTCAAATAGGGTCCTCATGGCCCACCAGTCAGTCACCAAAGGGGGAGAATCTATTCAAGATCACTTCTCGTCATGGAATATTGGGGCAAAAGAAGGGAGAGCCTGTTTGTTGACAGCTGGACAGGATAAGGCAAATAGTTATATGATCGTGGAAGAAGAGGAGGAGAAGGAATTAGTGGTAGAAGGAATACAAGCTAACACGAAGGAGTGTGAAGAGGGAGCCACGGAAGGAAAAGGAAATAGGTTCAGGAAAATAAAGAAGGGTGAAGGAGGGGAAGGGGAATTAGGCAAGAGAGATGGTGACAATGTTGCAGGTTAATGCTGAGCCAGAAGTTTGCATATCAAAAAGGAAAGTTGAAAAGAAAAGAAAGAGGCAAGGAGAAAGAAGAATCTACAGAAAGGGAAAAGCAAAAGGAAGGAATGAGAGGAAAAGACTAGGAAACAATATACAAGAACAGAAAAAGAAATTGATTTGTCAGAGACCTTCTTGATGTTCTCTGTAACTGATTTGTTTAGGACCAGTTAATACTGACACCGATCAGATAGTCTGGCTTAGCAAACAAGGTACAGGCCGCTAATGGAAATTAGGACTATTCAGATGATATAGATGATAGAACATACAGTGAGCAGAGGACGCCAGTGAATCTTGTTGAAGACCCGAACCGTGAAGTGAGGCAACTATTGGGCAGAGGACATTGAATCATATTGACTGATTGATTGATTGAGGGCATTTACATAGCACATGCCAACTAACAATTGGATTTCTTGGCGCTGGCCATTCTACTGCTAGGGAAAGATTCAGAATTTGATCTGGTTCCTAAAAAGAGTGCTGGGATTCCAGGTTTTGAATAGATAATTAGCAGAGGATTCCAGTTCTTGGCAGCTTGGTAAGCCAAGTGATGTCCTACGATAGAGGAAGGTTTAAATCGAGCAGTACACAAAAGCAAATGTAAAGAGTTTCTTTGTGGCCCAGAGGGTGAATAAACATTCAATCGAGTATATGAAGTGAACGAGTCATCACATGGTAGCATTTAATTGCTAAACATGCCAGTTTAAATTGAATACGGTTGTATGTTTTTAAACATGGAGAGAGCTGTAGTTAGATGCTCCATTTTGCCTAGACTGCAAATCAACCTGATTGCTGCATTCTGCACCCTTTTGTAGTCTGTTAATGGAACCTGTGGGAAGGTCAGCATATAATGCATTAGCGTAGTAGATGCAGGAATTTACTAATGAATCTACAACAATTGCGCAATGGAGAAAAGAGAGCAGCCTTCTCACCATCTTTAGGTGTCTAAGTTGGTACCAGCAGCTATGAATTAACCGCTGAATTAACTTGGGGTTTGAGGGGCATACCACTTTCAAACATGACTGCAAATGTTTTACCTTGGACTTTAAAGAGGGGATGCAGGCGAGCATAGGGGGCAGCTGAACACTCAAAAGATGTTTCCTCTGTTCTGTATCAAACAGAACAACTTCTATTTCAGAGACGTTGAACTGATGCAATTATCCCTAGTCCAGAAATCTATACATACACCCACATACCATCGCCATAAGATTGCATTATGACAGGAAAGGATTTCAAGCGATGGGAAAGGCGATTACAGGACATTTTAAAGAGAACTGTAGAAAAGAGGCTATCCCTGAAGAACCCCACAGTAACTTCTGTACCAGAGGAGGAAAAAAGCCTGATTTTGATTCATTGAGATCTTTCAGATAGAAATGATATGAACCAGTTGAACGTAGTGAAAGATGGAACAATGGCTGTAGGTAGAATGCGAAGAAGGGCGGCATGGCTCACTGTATCAAACACTGCTTAATATTTTGACATTATCAAGAGGACCACATTTCCCCAATCTCCCATCTCTAAGGTGTCATCCCAGAACCTTAACAGGGCAGTCTTGGTGCCATGGCCTGGCCACATGCCTGATTGAATGGAGAGGAAACAGGAATGAGGACCTAGATGGGGCTGCAACTGCTTCACTGCAATCTTCCCCATTCATTTGAAGTCATGGGAAGATGAGAAATGATTATTACTGTCAGAAAGGGACATTTAAGGGCCATGAGGGAAGTTATGGGATTGCTGAATAAACATAGAAGACATAACTGTCTCATTGATTTTTTGTAAGCATAGTTGTTGAATATACAAATAGTCATTACTTGTTGATTGTTTTAGCCATCTGGGAGAAGCAAAGGCTCTTGTTTTGTAACTCATGCAACGTTAAACATACCCACCGAAAAGCCTTAACCAGTCCAGCTGTTTGGTGGCTGCTGGACAGGATAAGGCTGACATACAAGAGGAGGAGAAATAATGAGTGGCCCAGTAGACATACAATCATGGCTATAAGAATTTACATGAATACACAAAGGAGTGATGAGTTAGGCTATTGGGAATTTCTACAGTGGTGGTCAAAGAGAACATAACACAGGAGAATGCGAGACATAACTGTGCAAAGCATACCTAAATTGCTCACCATACATTACAGGCATGTTTCATGTACATCCGAAGTTGATAGCTCACAATTTAAGTGTTCACCAGAAGCACTGGGCGAGGCTGCACTTCACAATTCTGCCTCAGGGCTAACTCAGCCCTCCATTTAGTTCCGTTAAATACATTGAGTGTATTTAAACTGGATAATGATAACACCACCTATTAGATGGTGAAATAATTAGTGATGCAACACTATGTTAGAACACGAATATTATGAGTAAACAATGATCATGATGTATAGCCTGTCCCTTGAGGGTAGTGACACATGCATGCAGGCAGACCTTGGTGTAGGCAGTCGTTTGCAAGATTTTAAAGCCTTAGGGTCCTGCCAACAAAGAAAATGAGAGGTTGGCATGGGTGTGATATGCAAGGGCCATTCGCAAAGTAGGGCACTGGTAGCTTTTACTGTTTTATGACAAATAGCACAACCACGTTTTTGCACTTGTGGCATGGGCAAACCACATTTGCACTACAGTTAATGCAATCCAGGTGTATGTGCATTAATTATAATGACGTCTGTGCACGTCAAATGCCTCTTTGTTTGCACACATATGCAGTTTATGTTGAACTATTTGTCATAATACAACTCCATGGGCCAGACCATTTAAAAACAAGCATTGGCAATGCCAACAGTTTGGACTTTTGTGTTTTTAACAGGATTTCAGTGGATTTGCCAGCGCTTGTTTTTTTTTTAAACATATTTTTTCAAACATATTTTTATTAATTTCATATCATAAGCCAACAACACATTTAACCAACATAAGCACCCTCCCAACCACCCCCTAACCCCCCGGAAGAGTCTCTTCACATTCCGATCCGCATCAAGAAAGTTTAAGTGCTATATAAGTCCGAAATTTTAATATTGTGTGGGCACCATTGTTCCATATAGTCTGACTTCAAGTATTCCAAACCCCCCCCCATTCCTTCATGAAGGAGTTCTTTTGGTCCTGCAGGTTGTGCGTAATCTTTTCCATCGTCATGGGAACATTTTCGATATTTCAGTTGCACTTCCGTCCAGAAGCCCTTGACACCCGGACAGTCCCACCAAATGTGTCTCCATGAACGGGATGACCGGCATCCCCTCCAACAGCGATCTGACGTTGCCGGGTACATTGTTTTGAGCCTCTCTGGAGTGTAATGCCATTGAGTAATTATTTTAAGCCACATTTCTCTGGTTTGTACTGCCCGGGTGAGTTTTGGGATTTCCTCCCACAACTCTGTCCATTGCTGTCTGGAAATCTCTTCTCCCAGCGTGCTTTCCCATCTTTTCATGTATGTCCATTTGATTTCTTCGTCTTGTGTGTTGATAAATTGGTATAGTGTGGACACCAATTTCTTGTCTCCTGGATTGGTGATTAGGAATTTTTCAAAAGGTGTTAGGTCCCTAGGCACACTGAAAGATCTCTGGTGTGGTAATCCAGAGTTTGATTTGTTCATATTTGTATCTATCCGCTTCTGTGAAGTGCCACATTTTTTTGCAGTCCATAAATGATCTTATTTCTTTGTTTTGGATCATTTCCCCTATTTTCCTGCATCCTGCGGCTTCCCATTTTTCAAATGCCCCAGATCAAGACCCGGAGGGAATTATGGATTTCGATTTATGGGCGTGAAGGGGGCCAGTGTGGTGGTCATTATTCCCCTCTTGGTTTGTTCATACCAGGCTTTTAAGGTGGTTTTCATGACCTCGCTTATGCGTAGGTTCAGATGCCTATGCTGTTTTTGCTTCCACAGTAGGTCCTCCAGGGGGGTCCTAGCAACCGCCCTATCTAGTGTCACCCAGGTTGATCTTTGTCCATCCCCAGCCACTCTTTCAGGACCCAAAGTTGTGCTGCTTGATAATATCTCCTGAAGTGAGGAAGTGCCATTCTGCCTGCCTTGGTTGGGGCTGTAAGGATGGCTCTGGCCACTCGTGGGGGTTTCATGTTCCACACTTAGGCCGAGATAGCCTTTGACAGAGCTTTAAAGAAGGAGTTTGGGATGGCTATTGGGAGGGCATGGAAATAATATAACACCCGGGGGAGTGTTCATTTTTATGGACTGTATTCTGCCCCACCAGGAAACCCTTAGCGGATTCCACCTATCTAGATCTTTCTTCACTTTAGCCAGCAGCTGTGGATAGTTTCTCGCAAAAAGCCCATCCACCTTGGGTGTGAGTGTCACCCCAAGGTACTTGATACCCTCCTCTGCTATTTTTAGTCCCAGGGAACCCACCTCTTCTATCGGTGTCCCCTTGTCCCCCGCTAGAATGAGTATCTCGGATTTCTTCTTGTTTATTTTTAATCCTGAAATCTCTCCGAAGACCTCAAGTTCTTTTAAGGTTTGTGGTAGGGAACTAGCCGGGTCCTCTAGGGCCAGGAGCATGTCATGTGCGTATGCTATGACTTTGTGTTGTCTGCCCGCCAACTCTATCCCCCTTACCCCAGCCGATTCCCTCAATTTGATAAGGAGAGGTTCCAAGAATATGGCGTATAAGAGGGGGGAGAGGGGGCAACCCTGCTTAGTTCCTCTTGAGATCTGCACCCTGTCTGTGACCTCCCCGTTAATTGCAATTCTAATGGATGGGGATTTGTAGTTGGCTTTGACCATATTTATAAATTGTTCTCCGAATCCCGTGTGGTGCAGTGTCTTAAAAAGAATGGACCACTCTACCCGGTCGAATGCCTTCTCGGCGTCTAAGGACAGTAGTAATCCCGGTGTATGGGTAATGCCTGTTTTTTCTACCAGGTGTATTATTCTTCTTAAATTGTCATGTGTTTGCCTGACAGGTATGAAGCCCGATTTGTCTGTGTCTATTAGGGTCGGGAGGAGGGGAGACAGTCTAGCAGCCAGAACCTTGGTGTAAATCTTTGTGTCCAAATTCATCAGGGCAATGGGGCAGTATGAGCCAGAGAGGGTGGGGTCTTTACCTGGTTTATGGAACACTAGGACCTTTGCCTCATTCATGGAGGGGGTAACATTTCCAGTGTCCTTAAATGTGTTCAGTAGGCTGGTCAGGACTGGAGTGAGGATGTCTGCATATTTTTTATAGAAGGGGCCGTGAAGCCATCTGGGCCTGGTGCCTTAGAGTTTGGAAGATCTGCTATTGCCCTCTGGACTTCTTCTGTTATCCGTGATTCCAGCACTAATTTGTCCTCCTTGGATATTTTCGGGAATGGGAGAGATTGTAAGAATCTGTCTTGTTTCTCATCATCTGGGTGCTCTGACGTGTAGAGTTATTTATAGAAATCCTTGAAGGCCTCCCCCTCCGTGTTTGTATTTTTCCATTTGCATCTTTGATGTTCACTATAGTCATTGAATTTTGTTTTTCTCTGAGTTGTCTTAGAAGGTATTTATCTGCCGTGTTAGCCTTGATATAGTGTTTTTGTTTTATTACGAAGCATATCCAGTTGACCCTGTACATGTTTCAGTACTTTTTTGAGGCTTCTGGTGGGGGGGACTGCCAGCTCCTCCTGGATGTCTGTTATTTTCTTTTCCAGCATTCGTTCCCAGTCATGCTTCTGCTTATCCTTGGTGGCCTTGAACGCTATAAAGTGCCCCCTGATCACTGCCTTGAAAGCTTCCCAAACAGTCCCAGGAGGTACTTCTCCAGTGTCATTCGTTTCAAAGAATTCTTTGATTTTGTCTCCTATTGCTTGTCCCAACACCTGGTCCGTGAGAATGTCCGGCGGCAGCCTCCACCTCCAGAGGCCTCTTTCCCTTTCGGGAGTCTGAATGTCCAACCACAGCGGGGCATGGTCTGACAATGCGACGGAGCCCGTTTCCAGGCCCTGTATCTTCCCTATCAGTCCCATCGACACCCAGAAGTAATCTATTCTCGACATTGTGTTGTGCACATGCGAGTAGTACGTAAACCTGCTTGCCTGACCCTTCAGTTCCCTCCAAGCGTCTCGCAGTGCCAACTGCTCCATTTTCTGTTCGAGCTGTTTTGATGGGGCCCCCTGACCTTGAGAGCCTCCCACACTCCTATCCACTCTAGGTTGCCAGGCCATGTTTAGGTCACCTCCCAAAATTACCTCCCCGTTCGCAAACCCCTCTAGTTTCTCCAGGGTGTCTCGGAGGAAGCCGTCTTGCCCTGTGTTTGGTGCATATATTGTTGCTAGGGTTAGCCGGAGACCCCCGAGTGTGACGTTTGCAAATGCGTACCTCCCTTCCCTGTCTAATTGAGAGTCTAAGGGAGTTGTCGCCAGACCCTTTTTAACTGCTATCATCACTCCCGCTCTCTTTTCCCCGGCGTTCGCCTGTGCCCAGACCGTGTACCCTCTGAGGGTTACCTTCTGTCTATCCTGGGCTTTTATATGTGTCTCCTGGAGTAACAGAACATCCGCCTTCTCCCTCCTTAGCAGAGCCTCCACCTTTTTCCTTTTCACCGGTGAAGTCAGCCCCCTCACGTTTAGTGAAAGGAATCTAAACTTCCCCATCTTATTCAGTCTATCGGTGCTGCTGCTGCTGACTTTCCCGCTAGTTGTGATCTCGTCTCTCTTCCGGGGTTCCCCTCACCCAATTTCCCCCCCAAATTCCCCAACAACCCCTTAACAGTTAACAGAAACTCAACTTTCATCCCGAGGAGGGCACAGGCACCTAAGGTCTCCTTCGTTACCAGCTCCCTCACCAGTGGGGCCATCTCCCTCCTCTTCAGTAGTGTCGCCGATGCCAAATCCTGATATAACTGAATGTCGTCCCCGTTCATCCTAATGTGCTCCATTTGCCTCGCTCTCCGTAGGATCTGCTCCTTCTGTGGGTAAAATGAGAGAGCCGCGAGTACATCCCGTGGTCTTTCTCCAGGGGTGCCCGTTCTTCGCGGCCCCACCCGGTGCACCCTGTCGATTCCAATGTTCGCTGCTTCTTGCTCCTCTAATATATCTCTGAATACTTCTTGAACCGCCGTCTTGAGGTCCTTATCCAGCACTGACTCGGGCATGTACTTAATACAGATATTGGATCTGCGGGATCGGTTTTCCAAATCTTCACACTGGATTTCGGGATTATGGGTTAACCGAACTAGGTGTTCCTGCGTCTCACTGTTTTGGCTAGCTTCGTCTTCTACATTTTGCACTATTCTCTCAATGGTATCTGTCCTTTCCTCCAATTTGGCGACATCTAATTTCAGTTCCTGGACTGCCTGTCTCATATCGTTCCTCATTGAGGAAAATTGGTCTTGAACTGTTGACATGAACTTGTCTTGCAACTCCTTGAACCAGGCATGCATGTCATCTTTTGACGGGGGGAGATTGCCCTGGTTCTGGGGGGAGATGTCCGTTGTGGCTTCTTCTGCCGATCTGTCCCTTGAGGATGCCGACGACCACATGTGGAGTAAGTTGGAGTCTATTGTGGGTGGCTGAGTTGACGCTTGAGAAGCGCCCCCCTTCCCTTTCGCCCTGGACATGTTCCAGTTGCTGGGGGTCCAGTTAAGACTCCTGATGTCTCTTGAAGAGTTATGGTGTGACCTCTCTGGTTACGGGTTTGATCAGCAGAGAGACTGTTCGTAGCAATGATTTACTATGTGGGGACCGTTTCCACCCCCCCTTGTAGCCGCTGCCTCTGTCCGTGCTATGGTGTTTGACAGATGCTGGGGGCGGTGTGAGGGGGCAGCTGTCGTGCCGATGTCGTGCGTATGACCGGGAGCAGGTGTCCTTATGTGGGGTTGGTAGGGGTAGGGAGGCTTGCTCGCGCTCTCACCTTGGTCTCTTCTGCTCCTTTCCTCCGCGGCAGTGGCCCTCCTTCCCGCCGCTCTCGTGTGTGTCGCGCGTGGTCTCGGCGCGGTCCTCTGCCCGTCCCCCAGACGCTAGGGTCCACGGTGGGGATCCGATGGGGGCCTGCAGTCGCCTATCCCGCTCCGTAAACTGGAGAACCTTTCTCTTCCACGCCGCCTGTGCACGGGGTAGGGTTGTGGGAAGGCCTCACACTAGCCCCGATGCCCCCTCTGCGCCCGCGGTTGCTTTGCCGATGTGGGCGCGAGGTGTCTGCGGTCGCCGGCGTGTTGTCGCCCTTGACGCTTCTCCCAGGTAGAAAGTCTGGAGGTCCTGCGCGCGCCTCCTGAGCCTCTGGGCGGTCCTCCCGGCGGCCTCTCCCGGGAGGCTGCTGTGCTTCCCTCGATGGGGGGGACCTGCTTCTCTCGGCAGCGAAATCAGCCCTGGGGGTGCTTGTTGCGAGAAATTACGCCGCTCTTGTACCCGCTGCTTCTTGGAAGTAGCTGGTGAGGATCCGATGCTGAGTCTCTCGGATTTCGCAGTTTACTGTGCTTTATTGTTGGTGGCCCGGCCGGAGCGCGGCTCAGACGCAACCTCCTCTGCCGGCGGCCATCTTGGAATCTCCAGCGCTTGTTTTTTTTACCAGACTTCAGTGAAGGACTCGCAGAGCACTTTTAAATTGGGTGGCTGAAAGCAGGCCTGATAAGGCAGTTTTATTACATTGGTAGCATGTTTACAACTCTAATTTAGTCATTAACTCTCAGAAGACTGGTTTGAACAAACACTGGCAAGCACTTTAAATGCTAAGCTTGATGGTAAGGCTTGTATAAAGCAAGCTCAAGAGGTCCCATGAGGATGTCTTATTGTCAGGTAGAGACAGGAATGGGTGGAAATTGCCACAGGGATTAGCATGGCCATGGGCAGTGAAGGGGTGGGTACATAACCAAACAACACCTACAGACTATGTATCCCTCCTCATAAGTCAGTCCTCCCTATCTGTATTCGAAGGCAATAGTTTCGATGTATAGGTGTCTTGTAGCCCAAACTAGAGCTCTCTAGGGTTTAGTGCATACACTGCATGAGTTACTGTCATCGCCACCCCAGCCATTATAAAACACTGCAATGTGACAAATGGTTGGGAACACTGGGGCTGGATAATTAAAGTGTCAAGAGGAAAGGACTTCAAGCAATGATCCCCGCTCTCCCACTACCAGCACTCCCCCCCAGGAAAAAGTCACATGACTCAAACAGCGATAAGGGCAATGGGTTGGGATTCGCTACTGTCAAAGCAAAGTTTTTTTTAAATCCTTTCTTACCGAACGCCATATTCTTGGTAGCAACTCAAAATGTATTTAACAAGGCACTGGGTTTCTTGCTGCGCGTTAACAACAGGCAAAAAGCAGAAACGAAGGTAGCTCCGTGGCTTAATGCATGTGCTGAAGTTCTCCGTTTGGAGATTGGAGAAACGGTTAAATCAAGGGGGCGGACTCAGCCTTTTATGCCTCTGAAGCTATTGAAACGTGCACTGCCAAGTTAAGAAGAAACACCTCACTTTTTTAAAGCGCACCTGCCAAGACACTTATGGTACACGGTCATGGAGTTACATGGATAGCTAGGACACGATTCCAGTAAAAGTTAAATCAACGTGCAACACTTTTTACATGATGGGCACTAATTCAGTATCGATTCTTTTACTTTATTAGTAGTATATTGCAGTTAGCCACAGAGACGTCATTTCACCAAGGGGTAGCAGAAGTGACATCACATGACCCTTGACCTCTGATGACATCACAGGAAGTGATATCATTTGACCCCACCGCGATGTGACATCAGGGGAAGCAATGGAACACAACCTTTCACCCGAAGACAAAACAGGAAGTGGCATCACATAGCATTGTTTCTGAGTACATTACCAAAAATATGGTTACGATATCACTGTAAAGTGATATACATTTCATAAAAGAATAGATCACCATATGTATCATTAATATCAGTGCGTATAGGCCCATATTACCAAATCACTGTGAATGCAAGCAGACGTTAATGATATGTTATCATATAGCACTTATGCTTAAGCGCTTCATATATAACAAATATACATACAATATCACCCAACCGGTGTTGGTTCTCATTTATCAACCCGAGCAGGATGAAAGGCTGAGTTGACCTTGCTGGGAGTCAAACCTGCAAATCACACACACATTGCAGCAACCAGCGCTGAACCCACTGAGCTATCTCACCGGCTAAAACCAACCACTCCAGAAACAAAGAGCCACATGCTGCTTGCCACAGCCCATGAGCCTCAATGTAAAAAATAAAAAAAATAAAAATAATTGAGGAGAATTTGTTTTAGGGGTAGCAAGGGAGACCACAGGGGTAGCAAGGGAGACCACAGGGATTGCAGATGCAACCCCTCGCGACCCCTAAAAGACGTCCATGGTTAGCCATTGAAGATATAGTTGGGATGTACCACTGTCAAACTATTTTTGGCAATGTCATATTTTCGTAACAGGTTGAGGGCGGGTAACTGACAGTTGCAACATCAGAACAGGACTCGGACAGCACATACGAAACGGGCAAAATAAATGTAAATAAAGTCAGGGCCGTCCAAAGTAATCATTCATCCTAGAAAACTAGGCACTGAAATGGCCCAATGCCATTTGGAGGGGTGGGGGTAAAATCAGACACAGAAGGGTGTTATGTCCCGCTCTCGGGTCAACGGAGCGGGACGCAGTTACTGGGATCACCCGGCCCAGATGAATGGCTGCGAACACGCAGCAGAGCGGACCAGAGGGGTCACCCTCTATTATCTGACTCACCAGATTGCATCACAGCACTCGGGGCACCCAGCACGCCTCTGTCTCGGCTCTGTGGGCACAAAGGTTGGGGCTGGGAGCCAGGCCGGGGTCACACAGCAAGCATGCACTCAAAGACGACACAGAGACAGGAGTTGCCACTAACTGGGTCTCCACTGCAATGCCTCACATGCCTGCAGAGGCCCCTTTTATTAACACAAGTCATGATAAAGTCATGACTCGTTTCCTTAAATGAACACCACGCCCCCAGTTAAAGGGGCAACACACGTCACTCGTCCTTTATTATGACAAAACCAAAACAAACACAATAACAGTGGCCCTGCAACCGAGCCTGCCACTTTGGTGCATTCCAGTCCATGCACCCGTACTACCAGTACTAAACCACGGCAAACTTTGGCACAGCAAACATTAGTGCTTCCCTGTCCAAGCGCCCACTCGAGCCCCCAGTGGCCCGGCTCTCTATATTCCGGGATCAAACTGTCCAGCCCAGAAAGCCGTGTTCTGGTCATCGACCCTTTGCTGGGCCACCCCTGGCCACATGTACTGGCACAGGACAGGAGGAATACATCCCCTCCTTCATCATCCTCTGCATACTCATACTGCCTCCGCTGGCCTTCTGCCACCTGGACCACTGTAGCTCTAGGCGGTTTCCTCCCCGTAATTTGTCTCCCTTCCTCCATTGATGCTAGCCTCACTGCGCTGGCTGGCGCTGGGGTTAGGCATACCCATGCAAAATAATCCTCTTTTCTACATCTCCCGCACGTGTGTCCTTTGGCTGGGCACTCATTTGGGTGCGATAAGTCCCACCCACACTGAGGACACATAGCGCCTGTCTCTTTTCGTGGCCATTACCCTCTTCTTTCTGGCCTACTTCCTTGCCTTTTGCCCATGGCACACACATCCTCCAACTTCACCCTCCATGGGCTCTTCCAGCTTGAGCTGCTACATAAAGCTGTCCATAACCGAAGCATGCACCTCCATCAGCTCCTGGGCATGGCCCAGTTCTAGGATTCTGTCCAGACTTAGCCCTGGCTCCCTAAGAACCTGCTTCTGCAGCTTGGAAGAGCTACAGCCGTATATTTTCTGGGCTCTAACTTCTTCCTCGTCAAAGTTGCCCAGAGCACAGGACAGTGCAATGTTTCGAAGAATGGGTCCAGGCTCTCCCCATCCTCTAGTCTTGTGCACCACATTCTGAACCGTTCATAGTCACGATTATGCATGGGCATAAAGTACTCATTCAGTGCTCCAATGGCTGTGGCATTTGTTTGGTCTCTAGGCCGCAACGTCTTGAACAGTCTCTGCACAGCTGGACCGGATGAATACAGGAGGGTTGCCCATTTTGCCCTGTCTTTTATCTCCACCGCCTCAAAGTAAAGCTGAATGTTCTCCACTAACGCCATCCAGTGAGGTCCCAAACTGGCAGGAGCTCCCACCACATCGAAGACATGCAGTGGCACCAGCTGGCCATTCCTCCTATATGCAACTTGTGCGTAGTTTTCCTTGTTGCCCATGATGGGCCCTTGACGTAGCGCAGTTTGTTCCCACTGCTGATAGGCACCTGGTGTGACTCAGCTAATAGTCAGAGACGGCACACAAGCACTCCTTGTGGAGCTGCTACCCTTCCGGTTCCTTGGTTTCCCCACCAGTGACTCTAAGGGGGGGCACCCTACAGCCCGGATCCTGTGCCAAAGTAGGTGTGTCTTCCTCTTGCTTAGATGCTCCTCTTGGGGAAAAGTAGCTGAAAGGCTGTGAGGTGCTGTTTTGTCACTTGCCCCTTGCCCCCCAACCCAACTGATGACTGCAGATCCTCATGTGTTGCCTTCCTGGTAACTCCTCTTGGGGGAAAGAAGCTGAAATGCTGTGAGGAGTTGTTCTGTCCCTTGCCACTTTTCCTGCCAACTAATTACTGCAGGGCCTAACATGCTACCTACACACATGCAAACAAAGAGAAATGCAGGCCCTGCACACCAAACGTATGTTTTCCCCTCCTTCCGAGGACTGCTGGCCACACCTGCATTGCCCCAGTATGCGCGTTTACTTTGGGGGGTTCAACGCCCTGCCCACCATCCTGATGTAATGGGGGGCACTGGGCAATGCAGCTCCTCCTCTATCCTCGGTGGACAGGGTGCGCACACAGGCAAGTCTTTGTTCCTCACTCCAGGGTTGCTGACTAGCATATGCACCCTCACGGCCCCCCTCTCCTTGCCGATGGGACGGGTGTAAGGACACGCGGCCCTTCCTCGCTCCTTTCCACGCTGCTCTTTATCCCTCACTGTGGGGAGCCAGTCAGGCCGCGGCACTCCATGCTTTCACCGCCACGGGCCCGGTTGTCCTTGGGCCACGCCCACTCATGTTGAAGCTGATGCCACCTCACCACCAGGCACCGAGCAGCTTCCCACAGCCCATGCCAACACAGGCAACAGGGCCTGACCACCTTGTTGCCAATGTTATGTCCAGTCCTGGTTCACCGAAGCGGGACACAGTTACCAGGATCACCCAGCCCAGATGACAGGCTGCAAACATGCAGCGGACCAGTTGGGGCATCCTGTATTATATGGATCACCAAATTTTATCACAGTGCTGGGGGTATCTAGCACACCTCCGCCTGGGCTCTGTGAGCAGCGACATCACGGATGCCCTCCCCCCACGTTGTGTTTTTAAACGCATTCAAAGAGTCCAAATAGTCTGGAAACAATAAAAGGGGATATTTTCTAATCCAGCATTTAATACAAGCTGTGTTCCCTGGAACCCTTCCCGCCGTCACTTCCCACGGGATATAGAGAGGTGGTACCACCTCATTGCCTCATAATACAGGTTCCTCCACATCAGCCACTTGCTGAAAAAGAAGGGTTTATTACTCTTAAATGGGCATTTAGTGTTTAAGATCCATGCTAACTGGCACGTGATGATTGGCCGATATTAACATTAGCTTTGTCGCCATTCTAATGTATGCACCCCAGGAGTACCTCACAGTGTTATCGCTCTAAGCAGGGAGCCCCAACCATCATGTTGAAATGGGCGCCCACACATCTTCAGCCATGGGTGTCTTAACGCATGGCCATTGCAAAGTTCAGAGCTGCCTGTAATGCTTTTCCATTTCCTCTACTGGTACCAAGATTGCTATACCCTCAGGTCAGCTGAATAATACCAACTTAACACAATATGTTTGGCTATCTTTAATGGAACAACCCCATAGCTCACTGCCATGTAATATGAAAGCTACTGTCATGGCCTGTGGGTGCAGTGATCTGGTGCACAACTCCCTTTGAAATATATTATTGCTCACTAAGTACAGTCTTGCTGGCTCAAGTTCTGAGGCATTCCAATAACTCTAACCTGAGTCGTATACGTGTATTTGACAGGCTACGAAGTAACTCACATGCATTTTTTGTTTGAACCAAAACCTTCAAGTTGGATATATGTGACCGCTGTGTGGCCCGAAATTCCAATGACAAAAATGTCGACTACAAAAATTGTGCCGCACTGTGATGACATAGATCACTTTTTCCCACATCGCCATACCCGCTACCCCTATTTACCTTTCAGCTGCACACTTTTTTGTGTGCTGCCTACTCCCCTCTCTCCATGCAACGTCAGTTCCCTTCCACCAACGCGGGTCAGGACTGGTGCTGCAGGGTCCTATCTGTCTTCTTTTTTTTATTGTATTGACCCCTGCAACTCCTGAACCAATTATATCGAATAGGGGCAGCAGGGGACAATTCTGTAGCCCCTACTCCTCGTGTTCGGTATTCTGGCTTCAGTAAACGTGCATTCAGCTTTTTTGGTGGGTAATTTTTGCCAGTGGTCGTATGTTCGCATAAAAGACCGAAACTCTGTGGGCCAGTCAGGGATGGACTGGCCTATATGGAACTCTGGAGATTTCCCGGTGGGCCTCTGCACCCTGGGCCTCTTTTCTGTGGTATTTCCAAATTTTCTCATAGGAAAAGCATTGGGCTTGCTGAAAATGTGTCATGTGGGGCCACTTTGAGCTTTATTTCCAGGACCTCTTTTGGTCCTCAGTCCAGCCCTCGGGCCAGTTAACAGTAGCAGAGCATTGAGCTCCACCCAGAGCATCTGTTTTGAATGTAAGCTCAGCAAAGGGTGATGGGGCGCAGCTTTCAAGAAGCGTTCAACTGATAAACTGCGGCCTGTGTATGTGTTAGCAACAAACACAATAAACGACAGCCATACATTTGACGAGAATATGTGTACGCACTGTCACGTGGCAAAAATTATCAGGACCCATGTTCTGAAAATGTAACTCAAATATCCTTTGCATACGGCTCATTTAATTGGAAAAAAATAAGGAGACCCATTTTGTGATGTTAACTTGTGGCAATGGGTTAGTTTATTTTGTACGTGGTTTGTAACAAACTTTTCGAGATGTTTTATAAGTATGCAGTTGTTTGTGCACAGAGCAGGTCACATATGCTTCTCAAAATATGTCCCTGCCATCGGATAACTAAAGCGGCAGAAACTGATATCATTATCATCTGTGACGATGTTAACGGTCGAAGCGAAGCAACAGAGAAGCCTACCTCAGCCACAAAGAGATAATGGGCCTCATTACGAGTAGGGCGGTAAGGGATACGGGGCACCGGTAAGGAGACCGATGCCGGTAATCCCTTTCCGCCCTACTACGAGTTCCCTTAGCGGGTCCCTCCTTTAAAGCCTGGTATGACCAGGCATTATGGACAGGACCCGCTAAGGGACTTCAGAGCTAATAACGGTACTGCAAATTGCGGTACCGTTATTAGCTACTTCCCCATTCCCATTGAGCCCTATGGGGGCTAAAATGGGAATGGGGAATGGTTTTTTCAATGGAGATTTACTGGTCCCGCAAAGGTCGGACTACACCGGTAAGTCCCCATTGAATGAGACCGGTGCCGGTACCGTTATTGAAAGCAGTCATGGCGCAAATAGCGCCATGACTACCTCCAATCTCGGAATGAGGCCCAATGACTGTATCTGGAATTGAAGCAGACTGAGAGCCCAATCGCTCTTTGTGAGGTTAGATCCACCGCAGCGGGCATGAGGTTTCAGGATCACAGCCCTGCTGGAATCGGTGAAACCAAAGCAGAGCATATCATACAGGGGAGAACTCCACCACTAGCAGTCTCATGGGGTTGTGCAGACCTAGGCCCACAGCTTCTGTGTCAGAAGCGGCCTGCTTGTGGCACATAGCGGCATTGGGAAGGATATGGGTGTTGGTGACTCACCTCCATGAACAGGAGCATCCTCTGATTCGGGATTGGAAGCTGAAGAGGGCCTGGTGCACGAGAGGAGGGCCAGGGTGAGCCCAGAGCCCATGGCGGAGACACTTTCAATGCTTATCGACAGTTTTTCACATCCCGGGCACCACACTACACCACACTGCTTCCAGGTTACCCCATCTTCAGATAGAGTGCTTCTGGGATCAATCCTGGCAGCAGTGACAACAAGTCGCAAAGGTCACTCTGAATGTCAGAAGTGAACATTGTGACTCAGGGTGCAATGACTCACGGGTTATGCTAAAGAGCACGTCACTGTGAAACACTGTTCATCGGCCAGCTCCCTCTGCACTCAAAATAGAAATAAAATAGCGGGGTTCCAACGTGAGGTTGCTACCCAGGAGTCCACCTGGTGGTGGTACTCAGGAGGAGGGTCTCATGCGAGGGGACCCCCTCTGTCAGAGAGGTGAGATCTACTAAGGGAGAACGTGATATGTTAACCACCATGCCACCAGGCACTGCTCACCCAACAACATGGATAGGGTCCAAGCATCCTAACACTCTCTGTCTCCTCTTTTTTCTGCTTGTTACCTGATACATAGCAGCCCTGTCTATCTGGTAGATGATACTGTGATGAGGAGGAGTGAGGGAAGAGGAAGTATGGATGACACCATAAGTACTGACACAAGGAATAGCAGGGAAATGAAGAGCCCGGCTTGGAACCAAGACAAACATGCTAGTTATTCGAGACTCTAGTCAATCTTCAATAAAAACTCACAAAGGACTCTCCTCAGTGTCAGTCCTGTCCCAAAGGAGCATCGAGTAGGGGACAAAGCCGCACAGAGAGGACGCACAACAGACCCAAACACCTGACGCGGGACGGTGGGGAAATCCGCCATCAGACCACAAGAGCATCAGGGAAGCTGGACAAGCTTACCTGTGTTGACGCGGACCGGTACACTTGTGGGCCAAGTTGGATCATACAAAGAGGGGGACTGGGAAGGCACTGGGAGACCATAGAGGCTGTGGTGGGGAGGACATGCAGAGCAATCTTCCTTGTCCAAGTAGGACAAAACAGAGAGATCACATAGGGAAGTATTGGGTGAGAGAACACCCTAGAGAGAACCAAAGAGAGGTCTGGCAGAATAGTGAACCGGGCCTGATTAAGGAACACTATAAACCTAAGAAGTGTGTCTGGGACCCAAATAATGAGAAGCTGAGAGAGCTGCACATGCGAGATAACACCTTGCAGGATGGTGAACCGGGCTTATGTGAGTGACATTACAAAGATGAGAAAGGGGTCTGGGACCGAATACTGAGAAGCTGAGAGAGCTGCACATGCGAGATAACACCTGGCAGGATAGTGAAACAGGCTTAAATAAGGGACATAACAAAACTGAGACGGGGGTCTGGGACCGAATACTGAGGAGCTGAGAGAGCTGCAAATGCGAGATAATAACTGGCAGGATAGTGAACTGGGCTTAAGTGAGAGACATTACAAAGATGAGAAAGGGGTCTGGGACCGAATACTGAGAAGCTGAGAGAGCTGCACATGCGAGATAACACCTGGCAGGATAGTGAAACAGGCTTAAATAAGGGACATAACAAAACTGAGACGGGGGTCTGGGACCCACATAACGAGAAGAGAAGACCAAAGGGTGAGAAAGGTAACCTTTGGCAAAAGACAGAAGAACCACAAATAAAGAGAGACCAAAGTCAAGAGAAGACCAGGGGAAGAGAAAGTGATCCTTTGACACAAGTTATGTTAAGGCCATAGGAAGGAAGATATATTTGTTGGTAGAAATCCAGACAATATTGATACGATTGATTGCGAGCCTAAGAAACGCTTGGGGAAGGGAGAGACCTTCCCAATCTTGTTTTTGGAACTATAAGGAAATCACCTGAGAATGTCTGGGGAAGAGAGACCTCTTCCCCATCAGTGTGGAACAATACAGAAATGCCTAGTGATGGCCAGGGGAAGGAGAATATCCCCAATCATTCACAAACTGCATATAAATTATGTGAAAAGGATGGAGCCACCCTTTTGGAGTTAGGGTGTAGCCTACTTTATAGTTTTCTTTTGAAGTGTAATGGATGGAAATAGGTTTGGGACATGGGACAGTAGATTGACTAGTTGTTTTTGACAGACATTCTGGCGCCATCCTTAGTTTTGTTTGAGGCAGGGTAACCTCTCTTAGTTACACAGACAGATAGGATTCTTCCATATTTTCTGTTGCATGAAAGTTGGTGCCAAGAAGCATACCACCGTTGTGTCCCACGTCTACTTCTGCACCCTTACATTAGCCTCCCATATTAATTCCCTGGCTGGACACATGCACAGTGGCAACCAGGTTGCCAACACACAGTGACACATATGGAGTTGTTGGGTAGCACTGGTAGGGCACTCAAAGGTCTAATCCAAGGATAAGTAGCAAACATCAAGTTTCCTTATTATGGCCTTAGTGAAACGTAAAGTGAATTGTACCCAATGTTTCAACAAGTAATTCCTTTGGTTATATCACATGGATATGTACAATGTTACACTGCAGTGCACTGACGCCATCAAACCCTTTGTTCTTTCTTTTTGCTCATTCACTCCATGCATAAGTTGGTTGCTCAGTGATTTCAATCTAGCTATACATGAAGATGCTTAAACATACATTATATTATTTAAAGTGATCCAAAAATATAGCATTACCTCGACAGACATAATGGATATGGCCCTAAACACGAAGTTGTGTTATTAAACGTGTATATAAGGAAACAGATCATTGAATGCAGGATACAAGGATACAATGATTACCAGTGCATCTGACTAGTCACACACTTCTGCTTTCTCTCCTCCCCTCCCTTGCTGAACTCCTGACTGAAATTGCACAGGTTACCTGGCCACCCTTCTGATATCTGGCCCAGGCCCTGTCAACTGCTCACCTGCACTGCCTCCCTGGTAACCCCTGCACTTGGGGACTGTTTTTTCTGTATCCATTCAGTCCCCTTTCCAGCACTTTGTCCGCACTTCCTTGCACTTGCCCGTTGTTTTTTCATGTGTTCTTATTTATGTATCTTATTTATTCCACTTCCCATGTACTGCACTTTCCCCTCTCCCTTTTCCCCCTTGCACTCTTCCTTTTTCCCCCCTTCCCATGCACTTGCGCGATCTGAATGACACCTGGTCCAGTAAGATCGTTGTCTGTCCTCCCTTTGTCCCCCCCCCTTGCCTCGTCGCACCTTGAAACACTTGTGTATAGGCGCGTTATAATGCCATATCATATCATATCATATTACTTGACTATATCTAATGCAGTTGAGAGCAACATTTTAAATGTGTGCCTTTTTTTACTGACTAAAGAGCAATTTCTCCAACATATCATACCACTATTTATGACCGCTACAGCCTTGCAAGAAACTGTGCACTATTTCTCCATTATGGGTCTCCTTTTATTCAGGAGCGGTTAACGCCTGCATCTGTATGTCACGGCCACAACACACATGGGCTCACTATGTTTCTGTGCATAGGAATTTAGGCACACTTCATTCTCGTTGTGCTAGTGGGCCTGTAGATGCACTGTCAATTTAATTGCCACCATGTTTTGCTACTGCTTAAAGTCAAAGGCAAACAGAATTTCATCATGTGCAGGTGATTTATGTTTAATATATACACGTTTCTTAACACAGAGCCATTTTATGGTCCCTCAACTCGTATAACCTGACATGATATACTGTACTCGCACAGCATTGTTAACGTGTTTCTGTTCAGTATGCATTTAACAACCGAACCACTGAACAGGTGAGCTTTTTATCTCTACCATGCAGGCCTTCTCAGGAACGCAGGCATTGCATGCTCACATCATTCCAATCTTGCTGGTGGAGTCACTGATGCAACATGCAGACGCTATGTTTTATTTAAATGCAATCTTTCTGATACATTGGAAAGAGTGGGTACCAAGTGTGGAATCCTACGAGGTAACAGATGGTGTAGACTATGTGGGTGTTTTCCATTGAAACGGCTGAACATATCACCTGTCACTGTGAGTCTTGATACGCTAAGATTAAAATATGGAAAGGCGTATGACAACTCTTGGGATATTGGAAATGTGAATGAAATGCGGGATAATCTTTCAAAAGGTAATTATGTTAATGTAATATTTCATATGATGAATTTTTATGAGCTGTATTTGTATATTCTTAAACAATTGTCCGATGGTATATTTTATTAAAGGTCCTTTTTAGCTGTGTGGTGTTTTAGATGGGCTGGTTTTATTTTTAATTTGTATTGGCAATTGTTCTCTTTTAACTTGGATGTTCTAATGTATAATATGTAAAGCCTCTGTTGGCTTTAAGCATATTAAACATAAAAACAAATGTCACAAGCAGACGGAGAACAAATGCTTGATTACATAAAAGACAAGAACACAACACGCATATGGAAAGTCTTAAATGAGCTAATTTCTACCCAACACCACTGTAAACAAATTCAACAAGTAACAGAAGCTACATGGGTAGAATACTTTCAGAGAATCCTAGCCCCGGCCATGCAGAAGGGTGCTGTTCACATCACATCCAAAAATTGTCCTTTTTTTCTTAACATTGATGGAACAGACATATTGTACTTCATTCAAACTATTAGTGCATCTAGAACTCCTGGGCCTGATGGGCTGTCGAACAATATATTCAAACAACATCGCAAATTATGGTCTAACATCCTATTCTCTATTTTTCAACAAATCCATCATTCTCAGACAATTCCCTGTTCATGGAAACATTCCATCATTAGATGCGCCGGGTAAAATCTACTCCCGGATTGTTTTGAAATAACTGAATATATGGCTCAATTCAGCTAATATGCGTAACCCTTTTCAAACAGGGTTTGTGTCTGGCCTTGGTACCATTCCAAATATGATAGTTCTGAATATGTTAAAAGCCATATACACTGATCGAAATCAAAACTCATATATGGCTTTTGTTGATTTTCACAGTGCATTCGACTCCGTTGATCGTAATCTGCTTTTTGTCAAACTAACTAGGTATGGTTGTCCCTACTCACTTCAAAGAATAATTGAAGATCTTCACTCTAATACAACCGTCCAGATTAGACTTACACTAGATGGGCAGTTATCTAGGAGTGTAGTGTAAGCTCAGAAAGAGGTGTTAAACAAGGCTGCATTTTAGCCTCAGCAATCTTTAACCTTTTCCTATTAGATCTGGGAATTGAGTTTGATAACACAGAAAGTGATGCACTAAAATTGGGAACACAAAAGATTGAATGGATTCTTTACGCTGATGATCTTGTACTTGTATCACAGACCCCTAAAGGCCTACAAAATTTGCTCAAATGTTTAGAGAACTATAGTAGAGCAAATAATTTAATAATTAATACAGAAAAAACACAGGTGGTCATATTTCGAAAGAACAAAAGCAAGAAAAACATCAAATGGTGTAAATGGACACTTGATAAGCAAAACCTTGACGTGGTTGACAACTATAAATGCCTAGGCCTATTTTTTTCAAGTTGTCCAAAGTCAACAAAAGAATCCTCTAATTCTTAGCACAAAAGCTCAAACCCTGGCTTGCCAAGCATCAATTCTAATGTGCAAATATGGAATGTTTACCATCAATCACATATTGTTGTTTTACAACAAAAAGTTATACCTGTAGTGTCATACGGGGCCGAATCCCAAACACCAAAAACGAGACATTACTGGGATCGGTATGAAAGTCTATTCTGGAAATATGTTCTACCAAACTGTGCTCCAACTGTGCTACAACTGCTCCAACTGCTTCACTGAGACTGGAACTGGGAACTTGTTCGATTTATTGTAATGTAATTTGGAAAATGTGCTGTTTCTTCAGGAAGTGCTTGGTAGGTGCATCAGTGAAGAATGTGCTGAACACTATTGCACATCACTTACTAACATCAAATGATAAATTCCCTAAATTGTGGTACAATAGTGTACTTAAAGCTCTAACTGAAGCCGACATATCTCTACAATTGTTAAACTAGAATCTGTCAAAAGCCAAAAAAATATTCTTTCCACATGATTGGATTGTGACTCAAGATCTATGCAAAAAATGTGTTGATTACTCCCCTCTTATTTTTCTTCCCAACAAAATGGGCACAATGGAAAAATACCTGCAAAGATGTCCATCACATCTTGTAAGACAGCAATCACTCAGAATGTGTCTAAATCTTTATCCTACACATGCCATTATGGCCAGAAGGGATAGTAAATTAAAACAACATGATTGGTGTCGCTTCTGTAAAAACCTTGATCAAACTGAGTCTTTAACTCATTTAGTTGTGCGTTGTCCACTGTTGATCCATATACAACAAATTTACTTTAAAAAACAATTACAGCTTTATTGCTATCATTCGGATGATGAAATTTGGGGATTGTTAATCAACAGTGAGCGTCTGTCTATATATATATTGCTTTATTCAAATTTCTGTCAGTTATTCTGTAGTTACATGTTTGTACAAAAGGTCTAAGAATGATGTTTATTATTTCTTGAAAAATGTAATTTTATTGTGTATCGATGAACAATACTGATTGTAAATTACGAGTTATTTTTGTACCAAATATTTTAAAGGTTGAATTTCAGCCAAATAAATAAATAAATAAATAAATACATAAACAGAACATGCATGTGGGAAACCCTCAATCAACTGGAAGCAGGCACTTTTGGTTCGATTCCCCCATCTACTCGTGTGTTCTGAGTCCCTTTGAAAGTCATTGTAAGTCTATTGCCTGTGTACACAATCAGGCTTTTGTTAATGCCTGGCTATTCATAGTTTGACTGCAACTAAGCATCCAACACATTCCCAGATGTCCATGATGTAAAATGTATTTCCTGTATCAATGCTAATGTGAATTTTGGGCACAGTTTTGATAATCAGGGATGAACAATAATCTTCTCCATGGGAGGCTGTTCTTCTCTGCCCGATCCCCCACCGCTGGATATGTGACAGCAGACGTCATCCGTGTACATCTCCCTGATCAATGTGTACTAGATTATGTATCGAGGTACATTTATTTATAACAAAATTCATGTTGTGTCAGTATGTGTGAATAAAATAACCGAATATGTTGCTGGGGGTCAAAACCATGGGAAATGAAAAATCAGCACCACCCCATCCCTCTCAAAATGGCTATTTGTTTTCATGGATCTCTCGTTCTGGGCAGGATGCACTTAAAAACCTATTGCAGACTCAGCTCCAAATGTATTTATGGTCTATGTGTCATAATTATTATTAATATTATTATTAAAATGGCTATTTGTTTTCATGGATCTCTCGTTCTGGGCAGGAGACACTTAAAAACTGATTGCAGACTCAGCTCAAAATGTATTTATGATATATGTGTCATTATTATTATTATTATTATTATTATTTTTATTATTATTATCACCATTATGTCTTGCCACACACAATTACTTTAGGGTACCCTCATATCCTGCCACTAGTAGAGGAATCTATTCCCTGTCCCACCACACCCCTTGACAGAACTGACCATGATAGTTGAGTGAAAAATGACATGGGCAAAAGCTCCAGCCCACCACTCCACACCACCTCATCCTCTCATGGAATCACATAGTCGTGGCTGTCCGATTCTGTCAACAACCATTGTTACAAGCATTTTTTAGATGCCCAATTGTGTTCAGCAAATGCCACACAATAGTATTTCAAACTACAATTTGTTGATATCATTCATTAGCTCGGCCTTGATCACGAGTTTGTGAACCTGCTTTAAAAGTTCATCGGATGTATGACCGGAGAGTTGGGAGAAGGCCTGAATCAATGAAAGGTCTGTCTCTCCATGATTCCTACATCTGAAGAATGTTTGGTCTCCTTGTCATGTATTATTATGAGGTTATGTGTGTCCTGTGCCGATATCTATTCACATGCAGGACCAGCACCCCCAGATAATGTGCTCCTTGAAGAAGTGTGTCCATCATTCCTTCAAAGAAGATTATTGGCTCTGGGAGTTGCTAGCAGTCCACCCCTAGACATGGACATCCATGGGATGCTCCCACGGTGGTGTACTGGAAAGATGCCCTGACTTCTGAAGCACCTTCCTGTTGAACCGTTCTAGCAGGATATGTGTCCTATCTGCAAACAGCATGTCTGTGATGTAATTTCCTCTGTGGGACAACTGTTTGCCTGCAATACCAACTTCTCCTTGTTAACATCAAGGATATTGGGTGACAGAATACACAGTAGCAAAACACTATTGCTGTACTTTACAAACACTTTACACAATTAAAAATGCTTCTCACGTTATAGCCCTCTACAGTCTCACCATCTTCAGTACATGATCTTCACCATCTGCACTCCTGCCAAAAGTTATAACATGTCTTTGTATATTGACGTTCCATGTCACATGATTCCTTGAGCCAACAGATGATAAAGAAACGGATCTTACCTTAGGATTCATGTATCGAAATTAGTCCAGGCTATCAGAAGGCCTGCAGAACTGCAGTGAGGAGTCAGTTGGTAAAGCACTCAATTTGTTTCACTCTATTTGGACCACAGCTCAAACTCTGCACTGTGTGACCAGTATCATCACTTATGTGCTTTTGACCAATGTTATAGGTGAGATTTTATAGGTGAAGACCATGGAAGTATGTTGCCAGATATAGCAGTGATTTAGGCATATGCCATTATAAGTGCTACTAATTTTAAATACTTTGGTAAACTAGTAAAAGAGCAGCATTGGTGCACCCTCTTAACCGTTGTTAAATGTACAATAGTGATTTTTATGTGTGTGAATATAACAGAAAGATAATGTGGGATATAGCAAATATTCTTTCATTCATTCACCATTGTATGGATCCATGTCGTGCATTGTGCTATATGCATTCTACAAAATGATCACTTCTCAAGGCCTTGTTTTCTTGGAGTCATGCCTACATCCTGACATGCCTACATCCTGACATGCCTACATGCCCTGTCTCTGTTCTATTTCTGATACTCTTGATTATCTTGCCCCTGTCATGAGGATCCATTTGAAGTCCAAAGCCAAGTGCAATTCCTGGTATGACTCTGACCTAACTACACTTAAACGTAAGTATAGGGCGGCTGAGAGGAAATGGAGGGCTTTTTCTTCATCCTCTGAGAAACTGGCCTGTCACCTCCTCCGAAGGCAATACTGACTCTCTGTCCTCACCAAGAAGAGAGTCCAAATTCAAGCTTGTGTCTCTGCGGCATCTAACAACTCGGCCGAACTCTTTAAAATCTGAAAGGAGCTCGCTTTATCTCAAAAACCCAGGACATCCTGTCCACCCACCCTCTCCACCCCTCCCCTCCTCTCCCTTCTCTGTCTGTGCTTGCTGACCCTCCTTCAGCCATCCCCACACCCTCCTTCTTGTCGTTTCCTCTTTTCTCCCCTGATGAGGTTGCTAGACAAGTCCGATCTTTGAAAGCCTCATCAAGACAGGTTCATCCCTGTTCCTCTAAAACCATCAAGGACCACATCGACACCCTGGCTCCCATCTGAAGCACTCCCTTGTGCATCTTTTTCTCAAGAAACCCACAGCTGATTCTTCTTGTTCAGCTAACTATCGCCCAATTTCCCTTACTCCCTTTCTGGGCAAACTCCTGGAAAAGATGACCATCTCTCAGCTTAACCTTCATTCCAATTCTGTTGGCTGTCTCCATGACCACCATTATGGCTTCAGAGCTGCCAGAAGCACGGAAACTGCTCTCCTGAACATCCGTGAAAATCTGCTCTCCAACCTGGACTCTAACATTCCCTCTGTCCTCATCCTCCTCGATCTCTCTTCTGCCTTCAACACGGTCAACCATACCATCCTGCTCAACCGTCTCCGTGATAACCTGGGTATCACCTATCAGGCTCTGGCCTGGCTGACCTCTTTCCTCTCTATCAACCCTCCCAGGTCCAACTTGGGTCCTTCCTATCATATATCTTCCTCTCTACCTGTGGCATTCCCCAGGGGTCTAACCTCTCGCCCTGGCTTTTCAATCAATACCTGGCAACTCTCACCCACTGCATTGTCATTTTCTGCTCGAATTTCCAGTGCTACGCTGACGACACTCAACTCATTTTCAGGCTGCCCTCGGCCACCTCCTCTCCCTCTCTCATCTCTGATTGCCTAACTGCCATTCAAGATAGACGTGCAGCCAATGATCTTTGTCTGAATGCCAGCAAGACTGTGATCCTCCTCATCGGCACACCTTCACCATCCTTTCCCCTCACTCTTAGGTGGCCTCCTCTGGCCCTCCTCCTACCCCCACCTGCGAGGCGAAGAACCTCGGGGTCATTTTTGACTCCAAACTTTCCTTCTCCGCCCACATCTCTGATGTCTCTAAAAATTCAAATTTCCTAGACCAATATGCAGATGTTACTCAGTTGTACATGAGAGTACATAGCACGTAGGACATCATTCATCTCTGTGATTACCTTACCATCATCCAGTTCTGGATGTCGACTGCATACCTCAAACTAAACCCATGCAAGACTGAATTCGTCCTCATCGGTCCACCCGCTAAAAAAACAACTTGTCCAATAATGGCTCAATGATATGATCCACAACTCTCAGACTCAGCAAAATCTTAGGCTTCATCATTGACAGCAATATGTCCTTCAAGAATCACATAGCCAAGAAGGCACCAATAGCCTGGCTCAGAATCCCTACACTTTGAAACATTAAACCCTTCATCCATCCACAGGACTTTCAGACCATAGAATAGGCACTTGCGGTCTCGGAAAATGCACTCCTGACAGGGGTCCCATCTGCTCACTTGGCTCACCTAAAAGCAGTCCACCACGCTGGAGCATATCTTATTACAGGAGCACGGAAATGTGACTGAATTACCCCCATCCTATGCAAACTCTATTGTCTTACACTACAAGACAGGATACTGTTCGAGACTGCATGTATCATCTACAAAGCAGTCACGAGTAGCGCACCAGTGTACCTGGTGGCCAAGCTCCACCTATCTGGTGGCACACACACCACGTGCAGCAAATCAGCCAACAGGCTTGAATAGCAACTTGTCCACGAAGAGAGGATCCACAAACAATCCTTCTCTTGTCATGCTCCTACCCTCTGGAACTCGATCCCGGTGTCACCTGACCAAGGACTAATTCCAATGGACACAAATACTGATGCACAAACCTCACAGTACTGTGCTACTGTTAAAAGATGCCAGTTCAATGCAGGCTAACCACACTCTGTACAGCGCTCTGCTGCTCTCGAGCTAGGCCTGTGCTTTAAACAATAAAATAAAACTAAATAACCACAGGAGAAAATCATACATATCATGGACAAAAGAATTGCATGCTCTGTAAATTCAGTGTTGTCAAATCTCAAGACCCACGCTTGCTCCCACCTGCTCACCATCAGGTTGGCATAGGTGAAGAAAAACATGAGCCCATGACAGTGCCATATCTCTGCCTGAATATCAGTCCATAACATCTAAAGAAGGTACTATTGTACCAAATGTCAATCATCTCAATTAGCAGCTCATTGTTTTGAAAATTGTTCACATGCTGCACATCCAAAAAAGTTTATATTAAATTGTATCCCATCTTGAGGTTTACTAGAGTCATACAGCAATCTAATGTCCAATGTCACTGTGGAAACATCCTCCTTCCATAGCATTTCAATAATTATGGAGAGTTTGTGCCTACGGCCTCTTCATGATTCAGCATTTCTTCTTCATACTAACACATATGTTTTCTCATTAATTACCAAATTTGATTCCATTATAAAATCCATATGTGCAGACTCATAACAATTACTATCATTCAACTGTGACAATTCGCTCATTTTATAATCATCGTTTCCTATAGATTAACATTAATCCCTTTGTCAATGGCTGACGAGAACGGAAGGAGGTCGCAGGATGTGGGCTTCATGGGCACTTCATCACCATGCCTGTTGCCCAGAGCCTGCAAGCCCTCCACATGACTGACCCACCTGATGCTGGCTGCAGGCTATGCCCTGCCTGGCTGTAGCATGATGGCCCTATGGCTCCAGGCCATTTCAACACAGTAGCCGCCATTTCCACCAAAATGCTGCTTTGCTGGGCTGCTTCACCCTTCCTTTGTGCTGGAGGCAGTTTGGCCACCTATTACTTCTTTTTGTCCAAACCGAATGAGCCGGGAGGGGAAGCCAGCTGCCCGCTAAGGCCCACACCAAGGCCTTTGGTGTGCCAGGCTCAGCTCTTACATCCAGCAAGCCTAAGCACTGCCGTCTTGGTGCCTTGTCTTCTGTTTCTCCACGCCGCTGACTCCACCACGTAGTACCTGCACCATACTGTGTACCTTTGTAATGCCGCCTCGCCAATCAAACCTTTGGTCCATATTTCCAACTTCCTTGCTGCATTGCTTCTTACGCGTGTAATCATGCACAGTGGCACATGACTTTGTTTGACTACATTGTACTTTCTTGGTACTGGCCTCCTTCATGGCCTGACCAGTTATGTGCATTGATGTTCTTGGAGCGGCAGTACTCATGCATTCCCCTCTTCTCTCCACCCTATGCCTCCCACTACCCTGCATTATTCCATTCTCTGTTTTAAGTTTGCTGTGGCATTCTATTCTGTCCATAACCATTGTTCATCACATTTTCATCATGGTCCCCTAACAGTCTAACAATGTGCATGATTTGGTACTGTTCTTGCGTATGTCTCCCTCCTACTTTTCCTGTCATCTGCCTGTGCGTTCTGTTTCTCGCCATTGCTGTGATCCTGATGTGTTGTCTGTGCAACTATGAGTTGCGACTCTCTTACCAACGCCACCTCTCTTTTTCGATTTCTGCCACCTCGTTATGCTCATTTCTGCTGCCCCCCTTCACTTTGGTTGTCCTTCAGAATTGTGCTCCCTTTGTTGTCATCTCCTTGCATACTTGCCAACCTCTTCCGGCTGCTGCCCCACTACACCCTGCTGGCTTCCCAGCTCCAATTCTCCCCAGTGTCTCCTCTCTCCCGCCTCTATAAATGATCGTCACTCTCTGACCTGCATTTTCTCTATATATCTTACCTGCATTCACTTGGGACTGTCAGCCATGTGCTACCTACCTGTACCTGCATAGTTGTTGTAGCCCCGCTCACTTGGGGTTGGCAGTCCAACCTCTGCACCTTACCAATCTGTACCCGCTAATGTGTTATTTTGCACCCACTCCCATGTCGTTTCTTAGTCGTATTCATTGCCTGCATGCCTGATATAGCCCCTCATTCCATGGGGCATGGCTTTTCCAGGCCTCAGTCAATCTTACCTGCTTAGTCTTGTTTACTTGCCTGCAGTCCTGGTGTAGCCCCTCATTCCATGAGGTGAGGCTTTTCCAATCTGCAATCAATATTACCTCCTTGTCATTATTGCATTCTGGTTTTCCTTAATGCAGTTTAACTACTTGTTCCTGCACTTTTAACTTGTTTTTGCATTATTGTACCCCTTACCTTCTTGCCCTTCTGCACCTCCCATCGTCCCCCTCGCCCCATTCTTTCATGTTTAGCACTTGCACGCTCTAAATCGCCTCACAACCTAGTCAGAACGTTGTTTGTTGTGATAACCTTGAACTGTTGGCAAGCAAGAGTACACAGTCCATCAGCAGAGGAATTAAAACAATATTACGCAGCTTCTTGGTTCCCTGCCACCATGTTGCCTCACACATTGTCTCCCTTAGCCAACATTCCACGAAGAAAATGCTCACACCAAGGTTCAGAAGACCTTCCCAAACTGTTATCTTTTGGTTCTAACCTGTTTTTTAAAAAAAGTGTTGGGGGTTTAGCCATATTACAGTGGTATTATAGCCCAAGGGGCGAGGGCCGCAAGAGGTGCTATTGCCCTTTACCCTCATTGTACACCCATAGTTGTGCCTCAGGACTATACATGGCTTGTGGGTCGATAACACCTGTTACAGCCCACCTCCCCTGGCCTGTAATGCATCGTTTAGCTAGTTTGCTATTGCTTGAGCTTAGTAAATAAAGTTTATGATACTTTAGAAAATATGAGACTTACATGATGAGCATGGTTTTTGGAACCGTTTTATGTGTGGTGTTTAAGATGGCGAAACACTGACTTTTCAACCATCTCTTTTTCCTATTGCGGAAGTGAGACACTAAAACAGTGTATCTGATTGCAGTGTATGTGTATTATCGCGAATTCTACTGAATTCATACGTTTCCTGACAGATGTCTAATAAAAATATGCTCAAAAACAGGCTCCAGCAAGAAATCTTCAACTTTTTTTTAAAGTAACGCAGTGATATATTTCAGAAAGGAGCCTCTACCGCAACATTCTGCATAAAAAAAAAAAAAAAACTTGCTGGTGCTGCAGGTGAACGGCATAATTCAGAGCATTCTTTTTATTTGTTTTTTATTTCCTGGAGTAATTTCCATTTTTATGATGGTGATTTCACAGCATGAAGAGCAGATGCAAACACCGTGTGGAGCTCCCTCTCCCTCGGGGAGATCTCCCCTTCTTCTTTGTGCTTCTTATAATTAGAATTCAAGGCCATCACTTAAAATATCACCCAGGGTGCGTTTATCTTCTATACCCTAAAATGATTAGGTGAACAGCCACTTTGAACAGAAGCATTTGCTTCGTAAAATGGTTCAGTGTTATTCGGTGTGTTTCTTTTCTTTTAATGTGTTATTCCCTTCATTATTGGAAACATGAAAAAAAAATTACTATGCACAAAAGAAAGCATCAATACAGTCAAGGGAAAAATGGGCCAAAAACACACACGCTGACACATACATTACATGGCAATTACACCTACAAACTAGCAAATGAAATCTATAAAGCTTTATGATAGCATAACGGATGCATGTCTATAACACATATATCATCACAAGGGCATTCACAAAGGCAGTCATAGGCTGGAATGACCAGACACCAGAACATGACTTACAGAGCCGAGCAAGGAGTAGATTGTTACAGATGATATGGGTAATATTGTCTATGTTCCTGTTTATATCAGTACACGTTATAGTTCATAACAGACCTCAAAGTCTACACAAAAACGTGTAAATGTAGTGATTTTTAGAGTACAATTGTGAGACCCCTACTCACTTATAAGACAAACATATCAGTACTGCAATAACACTTTAGAACCCAGGGCAACGTTTTGGCCAATCTGGAGGCCAGGAACATGGGAAGAATCTAAAAATGCCCACCTGTGTCCCATCACGGTACCCCATGCCTCTCTCCCTTGTCTGCCATTATGAGCTTGCCTGTTATCCCCCTCCTCAGTGCCCCTTATGCAACCCACTCACTAGTAAATGTGTTTTGGCCAAACATTTAACTTTTCACATCATACAAAAACAATTTACCTATCCAGGATCACAGTATTTACAAATAAAATAAAAGGAAATACAATGAAATAAAATTAAATGAAGTGCACCTCTTCCAGCCAGTCCTCGGAAAAGTCTTTATACAATTCCAATGTTTTTAACAATTTGATCAGTTCCATTGTCAAGAATGTTTCATGGCCTAAAGACAGTCGGTGCCAGAAATTCATAGGCTGTAACCGACTTGTGTCACTCACAAAACACTGCAATGATGGTATGATTTTCACTCTTGTTCTTTGGCATTCAATTAAGACATGGTACAATGTCTGACGCAGCTCTAGATGACAAAAAGAGCACACATCCTTGCCCACCCTCTGTTTGAGCCTGCTAGATATTAAATCTCCCGTTGGGAGCAGATTTAGTCTGCACCTCAGCATGACATCTCGAGATCTACCATCCAGAAATCTGCATAAGTAGGCAGGCAGGACCCCTCTGGGCTTGTCCACAAACGATAGGCTCCTATCATACAATCAATTCTTCTGATCCAATCAGACTCATGGAGAGCCATTTTTACATTACTAGGCCTCTCAACCAAGTCAGTGGCTGACCTATCAATATTTGATAGGATGAAGCACGCATTCCTCCTCAAGCCTTTCATAAACGGATTTAATTGTTTAAGATCTTTCCTGCCGAATTCATCATGAAGAGAATCTTCCCTAGGGGACCTAATGAGCCGGAAAAATTGCAGAAGTCTGCATTCCAGAGCCACCCTCAGGGATGATAGACCCAGTTCATAATGAAGCGCCGCCATAGGGGTGGACATGGGAAGGCACAAGGCCTTTTTGCATATCCTACCTTCTAAGAGCTCTCAGTCCAAATTCCACACCTGGGATTCAACAGCCATCCCATATAATACATTCAGGATGACTGTCCCCTTGTAGAATTGTCTTAAAAGGATCAGGGAAAATTGACAGTTGTTAGCTTTTAGGTTTTTCATTTGGGCAGCTAGTTGATCTATTTAGGCTTTTGGCCTGTCTTCCAAAATGCCCACATTTGGATGTGCTGCTAACGTAAAGCCCAAGTATGTTGATTCAACTACTGGAGATATCGAGTTAGCCTGCATAAACCAGCTATATTGTACATATTTCTTTTTCCCATCACAAAATCTCATAATGGTGGTCTTTTCAGGATTGACTACCAGATCGTTAGCAGACACATTATTGCTTATTGCACCCACCAGTTGTCATAAGCCCCTAGGGGCAAAGTCAATAAGCAGCATGTGGTCTGCATACGCGATCCAGCTTACTCTCTGCCCTGCAATTTTAGGGCTTGCTAACTCATGTTTATCTAGTGTGTCCTCCAAATCAGCCAGGTATAGAATAAAGAGAAGAGGGGCAAGGATGCACACTTGCTGTCCTCCTCTCCCTATAAGGATAGGCTTTGAGAGATCCCCCCATACTGTTAAGTTAGACTTGGTTCTTGGTATTCTGATGTAGGTAGACAAAGATAGCCAACAGGCTCAAGGGAATACCCCAGGACTTCAGCTTTTGCCAGAGACAATTTCTGTTGGCAGTGTCAAAGGCTTTACTCAAATCTACCAGGGATACATAAATCGTGGAGTTCCCTAGCATTCATGCAATATCCATGAGTGTATTCACCATCAACCCATTAAAATTTGTAGACATACCGTGGCGGAAGCCAGTCTGAGCCCTGTCCAAGCTACCTGCACTCCCTGCCCAGTTCTCCAGTTCACGAAGTACCGACAATGTGAAAATGTTACTATCCGCATCAAGAAGGACGATCGGGCAGTAGTTGTTGGGATCTGCTCAATCGCCCTTCTTAAAAATTGGGTTTATGACTGTGGACCTCCAGCTCACAGGACACTGGCTTCTATCAATAGAATTCTTAAAGAGAAGGTGTAGTGTCAAAGACCAGGAATCCACATCGGCTTTTAAAATAAATGAAATTTGACAGCCCATTAAGCCCATCAGCTCTAGAACTAGAGGGTTTAAGAATAAGTTCCCGGACCACCTCAAGAGACACGCACTGAGACCATTGGAGGTCAAGGTCAGGATCCATTGCTTCACAAGAAATCTTCCCAAAAAGAGAGTGGAAGTGATCTGACCATAGGTCCTCCGAAACGCAGTATGTGACGAGTATTGGGAGATCCTGCTGCCATTTACTAGGGACCAGAAATTGTGAGTATTCTTTGTGATTAGAGTTTCTAACATTAGTTTGCCATGATGTTGGTATTTTAGGTATCACAGGGCTCTAGGCCAGTTTCCATACTCCTTGGACAAGATTTTCGTTTCCCTTAGGATGGGCTGATAGATGTTTTCTCAGGTCCCTCTTCCGTAATAAGGTCATATAGTTAAACTTGTATCTATGCCTAGCAATATTATTTACCTCCATTGATTCTGGTCCAACCAACGCCCATAGAAAGTGTAGGAATTTTTCTAGCTGGCACAGAATTGTCAATTCTTGCCTAGATTCCATCGTGAGCAAGTTGTTCACATTTGTATTAAATTGTTTCCTATCTCAACCACCCAGTTTCCCCCCTGGTCCACAACCTTATCTTGCAAGACATATTCTAACATTCTCAAAGTTAGCATATTGTGGTCGCTTCTGTTAGTATGCCTAGCCTCCATCCTGGAGGAAATGTCAAAGAGATACATAGGCAGAATTAAGTATTCAATCACTGTCTTTCCCTTATTTCCCTCCCAGGAAAATGCAGGCTGAATATCTCGACTTAGGTTGCAATTGCAAACACTGAAGTCCCAGTCATTAATAAAGTCTAACCAATAGGTAGCTCTATTTCGGATGCTAAGATCCCATAAAAGGAATTTGATATCATTGCCATCTTTCAAATTTTAGAATTTCGAGAGGCTGTGATTAGACCGCCCAAAGGGTAGAATTTGTAGCTAGTTGGTGTAGAGTGGTAAAGCCATCAAGCCTCAGCTCTGCAATTAACCAGGTCTCCTGAAGCAAAGTTAAATCAAAAGAGGTGACAATATTGTCAATCAATTGCACTTCAGTAAAACTCTAACCCCTTGTATTCCAAGATAGAACATCCACGCCACAATATACTAAAGCAGGACCTTATTTTCATCGAGCTTCTGAAATATCTGTGTCAGGATCTCGGGCAGCAAAGACTACACCTTACTTCTATCATTCACCCCTTAATTTCTTGTCTTGGTGTGTGCTGCCACTAGTTCCTGATCTTGTTTTTTTTTCATCTAAACCTTGACATTTTCCTGGTCCCCCGCTATTGAACCTGCCCCTTAGCATTGGTTTTTTAGTTGATATTTGATAAACCTTCTGTAAAAATAATCCTGCAGCTGACGGAAGGATATTTACCCCTAAGCGTGACTGGAGCCCTGTTATCACTATATGCATGACATTATCATAGAGCAAATGGATTAAATAAATGTCATAACTTGAAAATAAGTACAACACTGGTACTTCCTTTATCAGGTTCAAGATCGATTGCCTATTCAATATCAGTGATTCTCCTGTATTGGGCAATTGTTCCATCCAAACATGAGGGCAGTGGAAGAAGAAGGTGGAGAAATCCTCTTTCGTATCTGAGCCTTCTGGTCCTTTTGCAAGTTCATCTCTGCTTGTAGATGCCAAGACCTGGGAGGGAGGTCCTTGTTTCCAGCAGTTGGATCAAACACTGCACAGAGGCAGCCTGAGTGTCCACAAGGGGAATCACAAATGAGGAGTTCTGACCTGGCCGTGTTTGAGGAACTAGTCCAATCTTCAATTTGTTCTTCACTATTAGGAAAATAGGGGCCCACTGTACCTGCAGCAATTTTTTGGGTCACATGATTGTTACTTTGAGGAGTTGACCCCAATACTTCTGGGTCTGAACCTTGACACTCAACCTGGTGACATGAGTCTCTGGCTCAGACCCGTGATCCTGAGTTGGAATTGCATTTCTGGTTACCACCTCAGGACAATCAGGAGAATGTGGCATTTCTTTGAGGCATTATTGTCATTCCTATTGTGTCTACCTCTATATTCCTTAGTCTGGGGTCTATTCTCTTCCCCAATTGATTCCTTCTCCACTCTTATTTCATCAAGGAGATCAACATTTCTCAAATACTTTATTGATCCTTTATATTTTTTCCAGATTTCCTAAGTTTCTTTATGTTCTTCTTTTTTTCATTTGCCAGATGGGGTATCATTGTTCTTGGATCTTCCTTCTATTTCCAAAGGAGACGGAGGGAAAATCGCCTCCCAACCCTCCAAGGACATTCAATCAATCACCAGGACCATAGTGGTGTGTGGAACCACAGAACCAGTAGCTCTGGCCATTTCTTTATCCACAACCTATTCAATAAAAGTCTGCAAAATCTCATCAGTTAGGTATGGCGGCTCTTCTCTGATGAATCGTACAGTAGGTTGAACTGTCAACAGACGGTAATGTAGTTCCATCATATCAGAAATTATTTTGACTTTCTGATTAAGGGTCTCAATATGAGATCTTAACCAAGCTTCAAATCGCCCATGTCTGTTACGTTCACTGCAAGACTGTTCTGAATGTTTGCGTGCAGGGTGACATAAGAGCTCAGCACCACATTGAGTGCTGTGATTTTTGGAAATGCTAATTTTATTCTGTCATCCTTAATGTTTCAGGGAGCCCAGCCTTGCCAGCGTTAAGCTGAGCATCCACAGAATGAGGGGTTCCATTTATATCGAAGCTGGGTCGCTCAAAAGGTTAACTACCCACCTCCTCTGTATAAGTGATCTCACTCTATTCTCAGAGAGTGTTGAGCTCCACTTGTGTCGAATTCACCTTCGATGAGAGGGGGAGCCTCCAACATATTTCTATCTGACACTCCCAGGGTCGAGATGTTGAGTCTCCCCATGCACCTTATCGTTGTAGACCTACCTCCCAATTTTGTAAAGAAATCCTTCATCTTCATTTGCGATTTACTTAAAGGAATAGGGCCATGTTATTTTGTAGTTATTTAAAGCAAAATTTGGCATGCTCAAAAGCTGCAGCCACAATTTACGTTCAATAAATATAATGTTAACATTTTGGAAAGAAATCCCACCAGTGCTAACAGTGAGAACACTCACATTCTGCAACCGACAGTGTTGATAATGGCTTGCAGGACCCTTCTGCACTTGTGCTTATCTTTCTCATCTGGGGAGGTTGGGCGGGGTACCCACCCTGTCCTCCTATGTAAGCAGTGTTTATAACTATACTGGTTGCATTGTGAAACTGAGCACTGTATCTCTATGATGGTGATGATAGTAAAATAGTGAAATGGATGCAATACACCTGGGACTGTGATTATGGCAAAGAAGATTCAGTGGAAGTGTATTTAGGTGTCTGTGACTGGGGGAAAGATGCAAGCTGTATCCAAATGTCTGGTTGTGTGGCAAAGGGTTGTGGTGGGCACTTCATCCCTGTGACTCTTTCAGCAAAAAAATATTCAAAGGAAGACCCGTATTCCTATTAGGAAGAGAACTCTGGCACTTTATAGTTGAAAACATCTTGACACCTTTTGTTTACACTGTTCCAAGTCAGAAATCTGTATGTGTGTGTAAATAAACCCCTTATCGCCACAGTTGTTTATCCCAATACCCATCCTAATCAGAGTAGAAGTGTAGATAACTGTCCTGGACAAGAGAAAACACCTCAGATTCAATAGAAGATCCACGATCCTAGAAGATCAATTTCTAACACTATATAACATAACCTACGCTAACAGGGTTTGCTTACGTCACTCCCAGCTACAAACTCCCTTTCACTCTATTTACCCACAGGCATGTATCACTACCTCATACTATCAATTCATAATAGGATGCAATCAGAGGTGAACATGGACAGTGACAGCTAAACTAGCCCAAGCCTGGCTGTCCCAAGTGCACTGAGGTCTTGTCTTGCGTGCTGTGTCTGCCCACGAATGTTGCCATGAACAAAATTAGCAATCCAGCATTTAGCACCCGGTAATAACGACGTGTTATGGGCAGATACGAGCAAAACAAAGCCTCAAACAATGTGGTCATGGCAGAAATGAAAGCCAGGGCTCCGTGAGGAGCCCATCTTTTATTTATGTAGTAAGATGCAGTTCTGGTGCGGTCCTCATCAGCCAGTTGGCAGTGGGATTGAGTGAAAGCTTCAGCAGTTAAAAAAGGGTGCAGATGATGGTGTAAGGGTGAAGAAAGTGGTTAGGACGCTGGGGTCAAGACCGAGATATGGAGGCCCAAAGGAGGAACGCACCCGCCAGCAGCAGCAGACACAGGTGTACACCGTAAATCTAGTCTGCATTTTGGCACTTCTGATTGACTGGCGCAATCTCCGCAGGTTCTAAGAAAAAGTTAAAACCATGCTTTTTTTGTCATATGTTCTGTTAGTTGCCCACAATGCCTGGACTACAAGTACTATGGAAGAGGAGATGGCAATGGACACTATCACTTTTATGAGTCTGAGTCTACTGACTGGTAACCTAGACTTCGAGGTGTGACTTGAAAGCTGCAAATATGCTTTTACTCACCATCACCCACCTAGGGCCTCATTACGACCCTGGCGCTAAGGGATTACCGGTACCGGTAAGGGTACCCGTACCGGTAATCCCTTAGCGCCTGATTACGAGGTCCCTTTGCGGGTTGGAGACTTTAACGGCTGCTTTTTGCAGGGGTTAAAAACCAACCCGCAAAGGGACCTTGGTGCTAAGTACGGTGCCGCAATTTGCGGTACCGTACTTAGCGCCTTCCCCATTCCCATTGAGCCCTATGGGGCAAAAATGGGAATGGGGAAGGGCCATGGCGGCATGGGGAATTACCGCCCGCCAACCTCGGAATGGGGGGGTCATTCCCCATTCTGCCATGGCGGAGTCGGTAAGTTACCGGCATGGACCATGGTGCTATTAGCACCATGGTCCAACGCCAGGGTCGTAATGAGGCCCCTAGACTTGTTGAAGATGGGAATTAAAATACATGTTGGTGAAATCTCGTATCTTCTTCATCATATACTTTGTATAACAAAACTATCCTCTAAGAAATCTCGTATCTTCTTCATCATATACTTTGTATAACAAAACTATCCTCTAAATAGACCATATTATAAACAAGGCGAGTTTGGGAAAGGCCCCCAGGACACCTCAGGAAAATGAACAGGTCTATCCATCTAGTAATAATCTGCAAGACTGAAGCAATGTCTTTAGGAATTGGAGCTTTGATAAAATGGTAGAATTGTACAAGAGAACATAACTGTATTGTTTACTGTTCAATTAACAGCTGGATATTGTTCTGTGCAGACAGTGCTTTGATGCTTAATAATTGACAGCGTAGTGCAAATCCTTCAGATTCGATATGCCCACCTTACCGGAAGAGACTAAGCATTGCCATTGGAAACACTTCCTGATTTGGATCCATTTTTTACACCTAAAAAGTATCATTGGGCAAGCACCACTGGAGACACCAGATCTGGCTCAAAATGCCCCACCGCAATCGATTTCAGATACTACTTCCAAAGACTAGGCTTACATGGATTCTAGCAACACCACGGTTACAAGCAAAATATCTGTAACAAAATCCTGTTTGCAAAATCACCTTGAAATCGATGAATTTACCTAAAAAAGACAACTGCTATTATAAGGAAACTGTCAACATGTCTTACTTTCCAAAAGGAACATACTTTAGTCAATGGATTTTTAGTTTTATTTCTATGCTAAATGATAGCACTTAATAGTTTTGTTTGCAAAAAAATGTGATTACAAAACATTTGATGATATAATGCACCACATCTCTTGTGGGAACGCAAGCTGAAATCACATAGGAAATTCTTCAGAGGGGCAGGCTGGGAAAGTGATGAGGAACATGTTGGAGGAACATCCAGTCAAAAGAACATTACCAGTTGTTAAGTAACTTGTTCTTCGAATGGAATGTGTCCTCCAATGTATTCCACATCTTTGACAGACTCCCAAACCAGTATCAGTGATTGGAGGAGGGAGAAGAATTTAGATATGCCCTATTTGATGGTAGAATAAAGCACTGCTTTACCAAAGGCCATATCTTGAACATGGAAAGTATCCAGGGAGTAATGCTCGACAAAGGTGTGGATGGAAGACCACGTTGCAGCCTGAAAAACCGTCCTAACAGGACCTCCCTGTTGCAGGGCTGTGGATGTAGCCACGCCCCTGGTGGAGTGAGTGCACAAACCCTCAGGGGGGTCCTTGAAAGCCAATCTGTAACATTCAGCTATGGTGAAGAAAATACACCTGGACAAGGTCTGTTTGGTAACAGCCTGGCCCAATTGGTGTTCAGTGTACCCCACAAAAAGTTGGTTGTCCACGCTGACCCTGGACATCTGAGAAATATAAAAGCTCAAAGCTCTCCTAGGGTTCAACCTATGGAGTCTCTCCTCTTCCTTACCAGGATGAGGAGGATAGAAAGTGGGAATTACCACCTTCTGGCTCAAATGAAAAATCAGAGACTACCTTAGTTATGAAGGATGGACGTACCCTCAGTACAACCCTATCCTTGTGGAACAAAGTAAAGGGTGGCTTAGATGAAAGTGCCTGCAACTCGCTCAATCAGTAAGCAGATGTAAATGCAATCAAGAAAACCATCTTGAAGGGCAACAGTCTGAAAGGACAAGAGTGCAAAGGTTCAAACGGAGCACCTATCAAGAATTTCAGGACTAAATTTAGATCCCAAACCGGCAACTGAAAGCGGGAACACATTTGTGACCCCTTTTAGAAACTGGGCAATCAAAGGAATTTTAAATAAGAACATTCTTCAGATGAGTGCTTGAAAATAGAAAACGCTGCCAGGTAACCCTTCATGGTACCCACTTGAAGACCTTTGTGGGCCAGAGAAAGCAAGAAAGAACCATCACACAACTTACGCCAACGGTAAAGGGATTTGAATGTCAGACGCCTGGCCGAAAGCAACACCTCCATCACGTCATCCGGGAGGTCCCAATCCTTATATCTCAACCTTTCAGAAACCAAGCATGAAGATTGAGAACCTTGACCTCTGTATGGAGAACCGCGACCCCACAAACCCCCACCAGTCACCTTCCCCACACCCCCACTCACGAGAGAGAGAGAGAAGATTCTCTCTGTGGGGAAGACGGCATGGAGGACAGATGGACATTTCTAGAAGGTCCGGGTACCACACTCACCTGGCCCAATCCGGAGCAACCTCCTTAGATCCTGAGGAATGATGGGGACCGGAGGAAACTCGTACAGAAGTGGGAATGACCAATCCACGATGAACACGTCCCCTAAAGCTCCTCAGAGGAAACTCCCTTGAGCAATATGGCTCGCACATCCGGTTGGCACCCGTTGCGAACAGATGATCCAACTTGAGGGGTCCCCCAAAGGGCGAATATCTCTTGAAGGACTTTCTGAACCAACTCCCACTCGTGGGAGACCGCGCTATACCTGCTCAGATCATCCGCCACCGCATTCTCCTTTCCGGCCAGATGAAATGCCTAGAGTGAGATTCCTAGCTGTATCACCCAGAACCAGAGCTGCATCATCTACCTGCACAGCGGGAGTGACCCTACACCCCACTTCTTGTTGAGATAATGCATGGCCACTGTGTTGTCCATCACGATCAGGATACTCTACCTGTGCACAAATGGCAAAAAAGCCTTCATCGCTAGCCTGATGGCTTTCAGCTCCAAAAGATTTATGTGGAGTTTGGACTCCGACGGAGACCAACGACTGCTGGTGGTCAGCTCTTTGGCGTGACCACCCCATCCTGTGAGGGAAGCATCCATCACTACCATCACCTCCGGCCATGGTTGGCAAAAAGGCTCTCCCTTCATCAGATTCCCTTTGCTGGCCCACCACAGAAGATCCTGTGAAATCGTGCAAGGAATTAGAAGGAGATCTGACATTTTGCCTGAGAATTGCGACCACTGCATCCTGAGAGCCCATTGAAGGGATCGAATCCTCAGTCTGGCCACTGGCAACAGAAAAATGCAGGGTGCCATGAGGCCGAGCAACCTTAAAAATTTGAAAGCCAGGAGACTCTGGGCATGTTGAAATTTGTTGACCATCTGGACAATGTGATGAGCCCTCACCTTGGGTGGCAATAACTTCCAAGGATGTGTCCAACACAGCCCTGATGTACTGGAGCTGTTGGGAATGTGTCATATGTGACTTCTTGAAATAGAGGACGAAGCCCAGCTTATGAAGGGAGTGGCAGGTGAGGCTGAGATGATAGAAGGCTTGTTCGGGAAAACGCGCTCGGGTCAGCCAGTCATCCAGGTAGGGGTAGACATGAACCCACCTCTCCGGAAATATGCTGCCACCACCACCACCATGAGCTTGGTGAAGACCCTCAGGGCGGAGGTCAATCCGAATGGCAGGACCCAAAAGTGCGAGCTGCCAACTTGTGAACCTCAGGTATTTTCTGTGCTTTGGATGGATCAGCACATGAAAATAAGCATCCTGTAGGTCCAATAACACTAAACAATCCTGAAGGCGAAGGGCCTGAAGTACCTGAGAAAGAGTGACCATCTTGAACTTGTCCTTCCTGAGGAACTTGTTCAAGCAACGCAAGTCCAAAATGGGTCTCAGTCCTCCATTTTTCTTGGGAATCAAAACATATGGGGAATACTAGCCCTTGTTCCTCTCCGCCACAGGCGCTAGTTCTATAGCAACTTTCTCCAGCAGGTTCAAGATTTCCTGCACAAGGAGCGGATCCAGAATCTTCAAAGAGTTTCCCCGGTGGATTGTCGTGAGGCCGATTTAGGAAGGGTAGGCAGTAGCCGTGGGCTATTGTTAACAGAACCCACACATCTGAAGTAATGGCTCCCCAATCTGAGATGCTGAGACAGTCTGCCCCCAACCGGCGAACAATAACACCTGGCTTTGCAGCTGTGTTGGAGCGGCTGCGGCAGTGCCTGAAGGCAAAGAAGCAGCTACTTGAGCGGCTTTGGCACCTTGTCCCCGTCCACCACAAGGAACTTTACGGTGGCCCCTTTGACGGGCTGCTCCTCTCGCTCTACCAAAAGAGGAGTAGTAACAAAAGGAACCACCCCTCCACTGCTGTCCCCTAGTTCGGAAAGGCAGAGGTTTACGCACTGAACCCAAAGATTTACCAGCTGCTTTGGAGGTCTGCAACCTCTCAAGGCTCTCGTCAGCCTTGCTGCCAAACAAATGAGAACCGTCAAAGGGCATGTTGAGAAGACGGGTCTGCCTATCCGGTGCAAACCCCGACTTCCGCAACAACGCAAATCTGCGTATCACGGTGTTCGCAGCCATGGACCGGCTGACACCATCAGCCATGTCCAACCCCAACAGACGGGATTCACACATGGCATCCTTGCCATCCTGCACAATAGCAGGAAACCCATCCCTTTCTTCCCCTTCGGGAATATCCTCGGCCGTCAGAGAGAATTACACAGAATGTGCGAAAATGTTGCTAAGGCACAAGTGAAGTTGGCCAATTTCAGTACCATACTCCCAACTGAAAATACCTTGGGTGCCCATTCATCAAAGTGCTTGTCGTCCCTATCTGAAGGGATGGTAGGGTACGCCGAGTGCCTCGAGGTGTCTTTGGCCGCTTGAACCACCAAACTCTCATGAGTGATGTGAGTGGATAGGTAGCTGGGGTTGCTACTGGATGGGTGGTATTTCTTAGTCAATGACTTGTTGACTGCCGGTAGAGACTCTGGGGTGTTCCAAGTAGCCGCCACCCTCTTCTGTAACACCATGTGAAAAGGCAACAATCCTGAGCAAATTCAACTGAAGGGCCGGACCACCCCACGTAGTCTGTAA